>NW_028282299.1:0-48555 GCF_059751285.1 Brachycentrus maculatus | reverse complement strand
TCCAACCCCAACCCCAACCCCAACCCCAACCCCAACCCCAACCCCAACCCCAACCCCAACCCCAACCCCAACCCCAACCCCTTGAGTTCTTGCTTCGATGCATACTAACAATACTATTTTATTATATCGTTATTTTTCATATAAATAAATTAAGCATTCCTATTATCAAGTAAATATCAGTTCCCAGCAATGACAAGAACAAACAAGAACAACAATCTCTTTTAGTAATAATTAAATAGCAGAAAATTGATAAGATGGCGAACCAGGATGTTGAGATAGTTGCTCTACTTTAAACGGATCATTGATTATGACCATTTTAATTAGTATGGTTTGAAGTCAAAGAATGGCACTGTTTTATTGGGCAAGTTGTTTATCTTATCTCGTACACATACTTTCTGAGGGGGTAAACAACATCTTAAGAGGGCGTAGCTCCAACGGTAGAGCGTTGGACTCCAAATCCAACGGTTGCGGGTTCAAATCCCGTCGCCCTCACTTTTTTATATTTTCGTTATCTTTTTGATCTGATCACTCTCGCATGTTCCAAATCCTCACTCGAAATGAAACAGCCTCTACAAAAGATTATCGCTGAATATACTTCATCCTTTCCTAGACTCATTCCATTTGTTTTGTTTATTGTGAATAAGATTCAACATCTATATTAAATTATATTGTTCTGGCGAATGCCTTAAATCTAAAAAAATAACAAAAAGAGACTGTGGAAAGATATTCAGACTTAAAAATCGCAGCGAAAGCAAGACTCTGATCATGGCTTAAATTCTATAGAATAACAAAATAACGAACCACTCGCCAATGCACATCAGCCAACAGAAAATCACGCAATTAACATCCAATGCCAATAAAACACCCATCCGCAGTTACCCGAATAAACCATGACCTACGAACACAGCAGCCCTGTCATCCATTTCAACTTAAAATAAGCATTGCCACTTCAGCTCGGAGTTAATCTTGCAAAGAACTATGGCTCATTAGGATTGACCAAGTTTGCATGTGATGATGATATTAAGTCAAGTCGATTCACGTATATTTAAGCCAAGGAGGAGGATTAAAAAAAACTACTAGAGGGAGAAAGAGAGCCTCAAATCGATAATGTGAAGGTAATTAACTGCAATATAGATCCATAGAAAGACAATGAAGATTCGGTTGTGGAAGAGATATTTGATATTAATAATTTAAATATGGAGTTTGAAGATGTGCCTGTGATGTTCTTGGAGGAGGCAGAACCAGAGGAGCAGAAGAAAACTGCATAATTTTCTGACGAAATAAAAAGGCACCAATTGCCGCCAGGTAGTCAGAAAGCTAAATAAGCTAAACTGAAACTTATTAAAATTAAACTAGCAATCGAATAATTGAAAGAATCACAAAAAAAACTGCAGACTGTAGTCAATACTGCTCCGAATGCGATATTCGGGGAAATGCATCACTTTATGACAGAGAGTTTCATGAAAAATATAAAGTAATTCGTGACCTCGACTATTTAATTAAATCGAAACAGCAACATTAACAACAACAAAAAAAATTCATAACAGCAACAGGATTTTTCCAAGAATAATTAGCTCAAATTACACAAATTATAATCATAACTTAATCACAAAGTCGAATAAATAAACAGACTTTAGGAATAGGCTTTTAAAAATATGACAGACCAGGAGTAACTTCTGCAACAAAATTAAGCCCTAAGAGAAGAAGTCGCAAATCTGAGTGAGGTAGTTTTTGATTGTGAGCAAAAAATGGCACAAATCGACCTATAAGTTGAGTAAAGAGTTAAGAAGATGACAAACAATGGTAACAATGGCTTTAATTTAAATAGCATGAACATAAACAAAAGAAGTGCAAATGTTCCTGACAGTAATATTTACAATCAAGGAAACCATGAACTATATATTAATCAGATAAAATTGCTAGAAAACTAGGTAGAAAAGCTTCGATAGAAATGTATGACATATATAGAGAACTAGGTGAATCCCCAATAATTTGTAGAACTATAGAGAAATCTCAACTAGCGTTAATACTCTTTGAGGATGCAGGAATAAGAGTTGGAACATGGGTTTGCAGAGCTTAGTCTTCGCAAGTAGGAGCTAGATCAACTTTACGAGCAAGTCACACATCAGGAGAATGAGCTTAGAATCAACGAAGCTAAGTTATTAAATAAACTTGAGGAAATATCGATAAAGGAGGCCCAACTATTCGATGAGAATGGTTAGCTATTGGAGTATTCACGGAGATCCAGAAATGCAAGACAAAAATCTTATACCAACGGCCAGGTTGAGAATTATGATGAGAGTGTCTATCGCAAAAAATAGGAATTGGATTATGAAAACCCGATAAGAAATAAAAATACACCAAGAGCAAACTATTTTTCCAATGGGTTTTAATTGAGTCACAACGTTCCAAATCCTAGCAATATGCACAACATCCCAAACAAATCGCATCGCCCAAGAACAAAAGTTGGTCGAACAGAGAACCAGATGCATAACAGCAACAGCAGAGAACGAGATCGACATTCAGATGCCAAATCACGTTCAGGAAACTCTCATCATCAAAATCCTTCCAATCTTGTCATGAATAGCCGTATGAAAAAATCTGGGATTTCGAATAGTAACGTTAGCCGCCATAATGCTCTAAAAGTATCTATGCAGTTGGATTCAAATAATAATAATAGACTGTTTGATTTAGGTTCTAAGCTATAGAAACTGAGAGAAGAAATTCGGAAATAAATCCATGAAGCCAAATGATAGATCTTTATTATATTAGGTGTTGTGTATGTTTGTATGTGTGTATGTGTGGCTACGATGATACTAATGGATGCTAATGTATTGTTTAGCTATATACAATTTATGATACTTCTATGCATTTCTACAGAATAATTTATAAGCCTTTGTTCGCATTTTTTAACACTATTCAAATTTCGATTAAAATGACAAAGAGCGAGCAATAAAAACTCTAAAAACCTATATCATCTGTTATTACCGCATTGTCCTCACGACTATATAAATTTTAAAGCAAACATAATGCGATACATACGAAACAACACTAATTTCGAACAAAGTATCTGAATTTGTTTATGCATGCTCTTTTTATTCGAAATAACTAATTATTTAGCGTTGTTTATGTTTTAATAATCAGAATTAGTGCTATTCTTGGTCGTCCTCGTGATCTTCATCTTACTTCAAGTTTGAGAGCCTTCCTGAATCTTGAGAACTATAATTGGGAGAGCTGTTGTAAGGACTTGGGGAGTTGTTGTAGCTTGGAGATGGGCCTGACATTCCACCGGAAGATCTCATTGAATAGTTAGGGCTGCCTGATGATCCCATAGGGTAGGGGCTTCGCATATCTGACCCCCCGAATCTATGGTAATAAGAGCTCCCTGCCCCCATGGGACTTGCCATACTGTTTCCAAGATTATACCTTGGGGTTGTCGAAATGTGTGGCATTGGGGTATTCTGGAAGTTTCCTAGATTCAATGGAGTTGTTGTTGGAGATCTCATGGAGAGATCCAGGCGATGGTTTGGAGTGAATTCCATGTCCCGACTATACCCAGGAGTAAAAGATGGACTATCCATGCCCCTGATCGATCTGATACTCATGCCCCCTAAGTCATAGGGCATCGGAGTGCTAATAGCATTCGGAGTCCTGTCACCTTGCATCGAGCCAAGCGCATTATAAGTGGGCGAGATCATCATCTCATCATTCCCAAAATACTTCTTCTCCATTCCTTCCTTGACAGAGAATTTTTAGACTTTGTCTTGGTCGATTAAGATCTTAAAGGACGATGTGCCTATGTCCACAGGCTGCCCAAAAATAATCTTCTCAGAGATTCCTCGAAGCTGGTCACGCTCCGAAAATACAGCCGCACCAAATAGAATATCAGCTGTCTCTTCATAGCTTGCCTTCCTTAAAATAGAAACATCCTTCACACGATTAATTCCATTTCGATTTACTGGAGTAATGAAGCCCCGCATTGACATCCAATCAGTTAAAACTGACAGATGCCGATGGTTCACATAAATCCCATAAGGTTTAATGATCTACTTGAATTAGTTTATGAAGCACTGACGGGCGGCTTAGATTCCAAGCACCTGGTAAATTTCGTTCATGTCATTTGAGTAAGTTTTCCTGCTGTCAATCATTGGATGAGATAAGCAAGCTCTCAAATTGGAGCCGTCGGTTTCGAATATCACATATTAATACTATTATTTCTGAGGCCCTGTCAAATCTGTTCTGTTCTGAATCGGTACCTCCATTGAGAATTTCTTAGAAGTCTTCACACTTTTTATATTTGGGATCCCTCCTATCGCAATACTCTTCACTTCGTACTATTTCTTGGAGAGATAGCTGTATATATTATCTTTCTTGTCGCCTTTATTTCCATAGCCTTATCCATTGTCTAAGACTCTCATGATGATTTGAGGGTTGTTGTCCATAGTTCCATCCAATACAAACTCACGAAGTTCGATCACTTCGAAATTCTCTTTGAATGTCCTTTCGATTTTTTAGTAGATTTCTTCCCATAAATTTTTCATGGTCAATTTCTTGAAATCGAATTCAAGGTTAATAACCCATGGCGTTCTTCTTGAAGCTTCTGTGTAATCTTTCATACCGAATCCTACTTTAGATTTTAAGGGGTCTGGGTCATAGTAGAATCTTGCTGATTGCAAATAATCCTTCACATGTCGTTCAGGCAAATGATAGTGAATGAGTTGAAGAATTTTAGTTGGGTTAGGCTCAGTTTTACGATCCTTAAACAAAATGGGATTATTGAGGAAAACAGTCATATTTGGAGTCTTGATATTTTTTGACGAATCCAAAAGCTCCTGCAGACGAGGAACACCCAATGTGACATTTTTATCAGATACACCGGCCAAATGGAAAGTATTCAGTGTCATCTGAGTTGTGGGTTCACCGATAGATTGGGCTGCAATTGAGCCAATCGACTCTCCTGGCTGCGCTAATGACTGATAGAACTTTGTTTATATTTATTGAACAAGCCCTTGGAATGCAGTTTTGGTCAGCTTAAAATTCTCATGCAGCTTCTTGCTCGCTAAGTTATGACGAATATGAATTCTGAACAGTTAGATTCCTGAGTCTTTTTCGAACTCTGTGATTCTCTTTTGAATTTCTCGACCAACGATTGTTTTGTTTTCGATTCCCTTGGCTATTTAATTGAATTTGCGTTGGCATTGAGGTGGGATACAGCGATCCAAGAGTTTATCCACCTGTTCATAAACTTCTAAGGGCTCAATTGCATCCTTATCATATCCATAGTTAATAGCCTTGATTTTATTGACCAGTCGGTCCACTTTAATCGGACAGTAGTACTCAATACTTAATTGATCTTTTCGATACAGGAATATTTATCTTGCTCGTTTGCGGATATAGCACAGCTTTAAGTACTCCTCGCCTAATTTCATGATCTACCCAGCAGTGTAATTGAATTTCTAGAGCAGCTCGTTATCTTTCCATTTGTAATTCTTTTCGTAATCCTACTCGGATTGCTCTGCCCCTGCAAATCTGTGTTTTTAGATGTATTCGGAAATGAAGCCATCTTCTCCATAGATCTTCTGTAACAGATTGTTTCGACTATCTCGGACTGTCCCATCGTATTTTATTACTAAATCTTCTAAGGATTTCACAAGCTTTCTCTGAATGTATCCGGTTCTTGATGTTTTGACAGCTGTATCTGAGAGTCCTTCACGGCCGCCCATTGCATGGAAGAAGAATTAATGAGGCTTAAGGCCTCGATAGAATGAACTAAAGACAAAGCCGCGTGGTTCAGGAGAGTTATCATCTTTACTGAAATGAGGCAATGCCCTCCTCGAAAACCCTAAAGGACATCTTTTACCATCCACATTTTGATTCCCAACTAAGAACAATATTTGCGATAAGTTAGTTTCAGATCCTTTTGATTTCGCAATAATCATTTTAAAGATGTTGTTCAGATAAGGAGAAACATGCTTCTTGACTTAATCTTGGGCCTTTGTGAGCCGACTGTTCAAGTTTTCATTTATACTGAATTCGAAGGATTCTTGGATCTTTTTGCCCCTTTGATGCAAGTTCTTTTCTTAGATGGCTTTTGGGTTCCGATAATGCGCCAATATCTTATAATATAACTGCTGTGTCTATGTCATATTCTTCACAACAATCGCTTCGAGTTATGCATCCGGACTAATGTCCGCAGCTCCGACAGTAAAGCTGGTTGTCGTCAACCAGTTATTCACTATTCTTTGAGCAATTGTAATGAATTAGTTGCATGCATCAGGACCTATTTCCAACCATATAGAGTGCACCAAACCACCTGCTCCCGATCCCACAACCTCCTTCTGTAAGGCTCCTGTAATCAACTCGCCCTTTTTGATCATCATGCTTGCGTCATGCAAATTTGAATTGGGGTTGTCTGATTTTTTTATTTATATTGTGATTTTGCGAGGAATTATTAGACTCATTACTTGTTTGCCTGTCCATAATGGTTCAGGCTTTAATATTGCTGGAATTGGTAGTTCTCCAGGCAGTAAGTCTTAAATTCCATTTGCTCCGTTTTTCCCCTCGATCCAAATGACTAAATTCATTATTTATTATCGTGTGAGGAATGTGTCTCTCATTGTGAATAAGTATACTCCCAAAAGTGCGTCCTGCACGATACCCATAACTGGCGCATTGTTTTTAGGAGCGACAATCTGCTTAGGAACGTGAGCAATATGCTTCAACTCGGCGACAGTCTCATATGATTGTGGCACATGCATATTCATTTAATCTCCATCGAAATCAGCATTGTAAGGGGTGCACACAGATAAGTTCAACCTGAATGTGTTATACGGCAGGATCTTAACTCGATGGCCCATCATACTCATTCGATGGAGAGTGGGCTGTCTATTGAAAAGAACATAATCTCCATTTTGAAGGCATCTCTCAGCAATCATCCCTATGTTCAGGAATTTTTCAATTTCCTCATCACTCATTTTGGCAATGTTGACTGGCCTTTCATCATCTTTAATTTTATCCTCAGGAGGCATTAAGATGACTTGAACTTTCTTTTGTTTGCAGAGATTTAGAATTCGTTCGTAGTTCCAGCTTGTGACTTCTTCGGGGAAAGTTAGTTTCTCTGCAATCTTTTCAGGGACTCCAAGCTAATCCAATGCTAAGTTTGAATCCGGACTCACAACACTTCGAGCTGAGAAATCAACTCTCTTTCCCATCAAGTTTTGACGGAATCTGCCTTCCTTCCCTTTTAGTCGATCAGAAATGCTCTTGAAACTTTTAACTGTTTTCTTACGACTCACAGATGATGCGGATTTCTCTAATTTGACACGATCAAGCTTCATCATTATGGCGGCAATTGTTCTTTCGAGTTCATCCACCTTTGAGACTTTTTCAGAATGCTGAATATTGCTCTTTTGAATTTATATGTTAAGCTTCAGTATTTTCACGTAGGCTGTTGTGATATCATCTTCTGCTTTGCGTTCTGGGTTCATTTATATTGAAGGGCGTATTTGCGGAGGAGGCACAGCTAAAGTACGGATCATAAGATCTATTGGTCTGGTCGCAGTGAATCCCATCACAGCGCAATCCTTGGGAGACTTTGAAAGTTCTTCGAGTATTTTTTTTATTTGATGCCGATCGTATATTTTTTCACGTTTCTTTTTGGCCTGATCTGTCAGATCTTCCACGTATATTCTGTAGTTCCTGAGATATATTTTTGTTGGAATGACTGAGCCGCATCCTTTGCTCTTTTTGAGGGTGTCTGCAGTTTCTCCGTTGTCAGCCAGTGGGCATTCTCTAATATTGTGTAACAATTTTGTCAGTTCGTTTAGCTTTTTAATTGGGTTTTACATTTTTTGTATGCTGTTGAATTTTCTTTTTTGAACTTCATTCTAAAGGTTATGAAAAATCGTACTGTGCAGATTTTAATCTTAAAGCATTGATGGCAGACGCATTTTAAAATCTTCTCAACATATTTCAAAAAGCCGAAATGAAAGACTGTCTCCGCTAATTTGATATGCCCGAAATGACCCTGACACTATTTGGTTTCCCCACAGGTCTTACATTACTGATCTTGTGAGCTCACCCCTAACCTTTAGTCATTTGGACCTAGATAAAAGTAAATATACTGCCATAAGCTGGTCTCGATCCTTCATAGAGGTTGGGTTATGTTATTTCGGCGACAGACCAGCTTTCCTAATGTTATCAACAATAATTACAATCACTTCTTGAGACATGGCGACAAACTAAACACCCACAATCTCACCAACTTCTGCTGAGGAGTATTTTCCTTTTGTTCCAGATCTCTTCATGGTGAAGATTAATTAATACAACAAAGATTTAAAATTGCTTAAGCTCTTATATAATAGGATCATGGAACTTTAAAGCGGCCTTTTTTTAATTAGCTTATTTATTATTTATTGATTTATGGATTTATGAATTTATGGATTTATTGATTAACTCATCGATTAATTATTTATTTATTAATTAACTCATTTATTATTCATTAATTTATTTACTAATTTAATTAGGTGTCTTATTGCTTCTACATTTTCCATATGACTTTGATATTTCTTCAAATAATTGAAATAGGAAATATTAATGATTACTTATAGCTATGCTTATAGCTATGCTTATAGCTATGCTATGATAATTGATACTTTGAAAATCAGAGCTCCCATTAATGATCTCTATCCTGCTAAAAGTAATACTCAATATAAAGATCCCATATTTTATAAGATGCCCACTATAAATAATATAATGTGATGAAGCATGAATATAATTTATACGCACATACTTTGTCCCATATAATAGTTGATATAAATCTTCAATTTTGTCACTTAAGGTGAATTCTCACAGTTGGGACATGTTTTATGAACTCCTAATTTACTGCCATCACAAGCCCCAAATCAACAAACTTAGGCTACTACCATGATCCCTCCTCTGCAATGGCTTCCTTAAATAATTTTGCCATACATTTTTCTCGTTCTGCTTTCTTGCTTTCAAGCCCAAGAACCAAATCAGAAAAGACATTCCCTCCTGCTATGACTGATAATGTCACTACTTTGACCTTATATTTGTCTTCGATTTTAGAGATTATATTTTGCATAGTTTCAGTTTAGTAGTTCACATTATCGATTGACCACCTCTACCAGATGTTTGTCTTGAGTTATTAGTGTATTTTGATTGATTCGACTTCGCCAGGTTCTCCGGTTTGGATTATGGGCACAGCTAGATTCAAGAAACTGTTTCTCATTTGGTCCAAAGGCAGCTACCCTAAATATTTAATCAGCTCGATAGTCTGGAGAGCAGCAATGCAGCTTGTTGTGGTGGATAAGGCTGGAGTTATTCTTCCTGCTTTCAGTTTAGTTGTAATCCAATCCATGAGATCTAGTTTATAGTTTACAGCTCGGAGGTTTGCCATCGAGTGAATTAAGTCAATATGACCATTTCCATCATTATCTTTTTCGAATTATTCGGGGATTATTACTAATGCGTTTCCTAATTATTTCTATTCGGAAACAATTCCCACTATTTTCTCGAACATCACTCCCACATCTTAATTAATTTCTTTACTTTAGTTCTCCACTATTTATTACTATTCGCCCTATTTGTTAGCTTTTTATTTATCGTTTTCTACCTATGAAGCCATTTATTTCGCAAGGGTATCCGAAGGGACGAATGGAGCAATTTAAACTGCTAGAGCCAGCTTTATTATCTACTTTTGACGTTATTATGTTCTGAAATCTTTGGGGTAAGGAATGCTGAATGTCTTGCAGAGCATTGCAGCGTAAGATGCAATAAACTTGCAATGCAGTGGTTATTCAGGGTCTATCTTATTTATCGCAGTAGGCGGTCTTTTCGGGAGCTTCCAAAAGTCTTTTCCGTCTTTTGTTTTAGCGTCTAAGGGGTAAGTGTATAGCAATTGGGAAATATCATCACGATAAAATTTATAAAATTGGTGGACTGCAATCGTGACAGCGTCATCGAAATTCATCGGTTTGTTTTCAAGCATTTAAAGGCATTCTCGCATCATGGATTTTTCTGAGGAATTCGGCTCATATGTCTTGATATTCTCTAACAATTTTTGGAGGGCTTTTGGTTTCATTGTAAAATTCTTTCCGAATATATCGCGTGCCCATTCAACACAATGCAGAGTTTCTTCAGGGAACATTTTTAAAGTGCAATGTGGGATATCGCCATCTTCTGCAGGATCTGCCTTACTGCCATATGTTTCAGTTTTGTATGGAATAATAACTTGGACATGACCTTTTGAGCTTAGTGTTCCACTTTCGAGTAAAGCAACCTTATTCTACACACACCTCATATCAACATATTGTCGTGCTTGCACATTATCTAACGCGTTTGTTACAATATCACAGCTTTCAAAGAACTCATTCGAAAAGACATCTTTGGTTGCTTCACAGACTTTAATAAGCTTGACTTTTATTTTATTCTTTTTGTTCAAAAATGGGTTCATTTGCTTTACAACTGCTGCTGCTGTGGCACTCTTTGGTTTCTGAATATGTTTTTATCGGAATAAGAATTGTCTATTTAGATTCGAGTTTTCGATGTGATCTGGGTCGGTTAGAATTATTTCTCCTTTGTTTTATTTCTCGCTTGTTGCTAAATTGATCATTGCATAGTTCTTCAAGAGCTAACATCCGATGGCTCCTGAACCAACTACAAATACTCTGCATTATCGTATCTTATCGAGAAGCTTATCGCCTACAATTAATCGTAAAGCTTCGAATCGGTCTTCTTTTTGTTTGTATCCTTCTTAATCAATGGCTTTTTGCCACTCTGCAAGGCTATCGGGAAGTTTCCGAATGATCTCCGAAAAATCAGTAAAGAAGTATTGATAGATTGGCATGTATTTCGCAGTTATAGCCTTAAATGCTTCCTGAGCAATTAGACCCCCATAAAATGCACAAAGTGGCGCGAAACTGCCTGAACAAGTAAAACTGAATTTTCGAACAAATTTAATTTAATTTTCCTATAATTATTTTGGTTCGACTGCGTTACTATTAATAAGTGCTTTATAATATTGTAAGAGAGTTTCTGAATCTTACCAATTCCATGGCTGTGGGTATTTCTTTTAGTTTTTCTCGAGGAAAGTGCTTAGCGAATTAAAACACTGATGAAGAACTCGATTGTTTACACCTTTGGTGAAATCATAATATTAAAGATTGTTATCAATGTTGATTTCCTTAAGTGAAGTTTATAAGTTTTTGAAGTTTATGCTGATGGGTAATTTCATGTTTCGAACTGTTCCATTTCCTGAATAAACTCCATAATTCAGAGTATTTCCAATTTTAAAGCTATTTTGATTTATTACTTTTATTTTGTGTATAGATTCGTTGATACTTTAAGTTTGTGAGAACTAATTTTAGTTAAGTTTCTTTTGCATCCCTTTAATTTGTGTGATTCTGATTGTATCGCCATCTTAATAAGGATGTCTTTGTCCATCTGGCAGTTTAATAACCCCTTCTTCATCATTTGAAATATTGTTCACCATGCATTAAACAGTCTATTCCCCATTCTTATCAAGAACCTAAAAATTATATCCAAAATCGTTAAAGACATAACCATATGGCCCTTCACATTTTGCACTGATAAATTTGACATTGACTTTCCTGCATAATTAGTTTAGTTTCAAAAGCTGGCTCACTGAATGCGTTGTACTGATCACCAGATCATAGCCCTTCAATATCTTCAGAATTTCGTCGCTTTAATTTTATTCATCATCAAATTTCAAATCGATGGAATCAACTCGAACATAATTATTTAATTATTGCAACTTATAGAGACATGCTTCAACTTTCTTTTTGCCAATATCTTCCTCTGTTAAATAGAATTGTCCTGCGAGATCTTTGTAGGTTGTTAATTATGGGTCACAGATTGTGAACTTTTTACAACCGCTCATGACAATGTTCTTTGCAATTTCGATTCCAAGAGGAGAAATTCCGAACTGTAAGATACTTGCTTTGGATTGTTTGTTTACTGCCTAAATGCCCATAGCTCCAATGTAACGGCTCCATCTATCTTTTACTTTTTCATCATTGACATCGATTTCTTTCATATTTTTTTATTGCTGAACTGGCTTAACGTCGTATGTTACATCGATTTCTTCGACTGCTTACTCAATAACTGCTTATTTCTTTTATTTTTTTACCTTTTTGGTTTTGTCTTTTTCTTCTTACTTCAGATCTTTGGCTGATGGCTCTGGAAGTTTATTTAATTACATTTAAAGCTACTCAATGGCCTTTGATAACATTTTCTGATATTATTCTTTACTCTTCTTGAATGTGTTCGACCAGCTCGAATTGTGATCATTAACGAGACCAGTATATGAAGCCTCTCTTTTCTATGCATACTTCAACCATTTCTTGCACTCTTATAGGATCTAATCTTTCTTTAAATAGAAATGTCTTCGAATTATAGTTTCAAAGCCTTTTGGGGGATTTTTTAGATTTTATAACATTGCAAACTTTACATTTCCATATCGAACGATATTTGAGTATGCTTAATTCTTCTTTTCGCCTTCCACTGTACCTTGTTCATGCTAGAATCCTGGCTCGTTGAAATAAACATCCTCAGCCATAATTATAGATTGGATTGAGACCAAAACCTGAAGAAGAGTTGACACTTTCGAATCCCAATTTTACATTGCGCTACCTCTCCATGTTCCTAGTAGACTCAAACAAACTTTCCCGCATGCGTAGAGATTTGGGTTAAATCTTATTGTCCCTGAGCCGGTTGTCGTTAAATTGACTTTTGGAGGATTGTTCGGGTATGAATCTTCAAAATGTATGTCGAATAGATAAGCTCCATGACCATAAGGTGTTCCATTTGATCCCATAATCAAGGCCTGCATGAAATCGACTCTTTCCTTATCACAGCGCACATATATGGCATTAGTATGGTCAATTGGTAGGGCATGACTAATATCAGCAAGCTCTTGCGCAAGTCTTATGGTTTTTGCAGCAGGGGAAGTATGGTTGGCTAAATATGATCCACTATAGTGATGTTTCATTTTTCCTTTGTCTTTCATATCGATATAGTCAAATCTCAGATCTTTCAGAAGCATTGTATACTTTTTCGCAAGGGGCAATTATAAAATCTTCTTCTCTTCCTATTCATCAACATGAACAATTTTATATTTCAAAATACTCTCTTAGACCTCACTATAAATTGATATAATGCTTTTTGCAATTTCTTCTGACACTTTCTCAGATACTGAGCCGGTTAGACAAGATAAAAATATCTTCGATGTCCCTTATAAAGTTTTAAGAAGTGAAAAGATGGATTCTGATTGTTTTGGTTCGAGATCTTTTGGAATTTACATTAAACATGGGATGAGCTACTATTTAGAAGCAAGAGCCCGAATAAAAAACAGCTCTCCTTTGAAGAGTTCTGCATTCTTTGAAATCTAGAGTAAAGATCCTCCTCTCAATGATGATTCTAAGATCGGCAGCAAAGCAGAAGTAAAAGCATTCTATAAAATGGATGAAGGCAGTTTGAAATTGGGGTATGACAGGAATTTCTCAAGGATTTTGAATAGCCCTAAAATTTGATCATTCAATTATTTCTTCGCCTATTAATGGCCCGTGATATCCCATTTAGTATTCAGTGAAGCATCAGTTCCATATCCCACTCCTTTCTTTTTCTTTATCTATTTTTTATATTACTCTTATGAAGCCTTCTTCCCTAACTGAGGGACTTATATTTCTTCTTATTATTACTTTTGGGCTATTCTTTCTCTTTTGGGCTATTTGGAAATCAAATGCAATCTTTCCAGCATTGTTTCAAAGAACTTTTTCTAAACTGCATACTCTCTAATAATCTTAGCCTGCTCGCCTTCGACTTCGAACATATTCTTAATTATTTCATACAGATTTTTGACATTTTGTTTTTAATTTTCGAGCCATTTCTTAGAATCTTACTTGTCGGGCAACCCTGAAAGTAGACTAAATAGTAAGTTAACATTTTATTGTTTGGTCATATAAATTGAGCTAAACACAGGGAAACATGAAAATGATTAGAGCTCATTTAAGTATTGAAGCCAGATTTTAGATTGTTCTGCGGAGTTCCAGTTTTTGACGCATGATATCATTACTTTTATCATTTTTTATAGCCCTGAAAGTGACTAAAATGATTTAAAGATGGTTTATTGGGGAATAAAGGCCGGCTAACTTGTATGCACTCCGGAATTGTTTGTTGATTTTGATATTTCCTAGACTGTTGCAAATTTAAACATTTAATCACATTCAATTTAAATCTACAAGACAAAGGACTATGACAGGAATTTATTCTGGATAATCACATCGCTAAACTTATCATTAAGCGAAAGTTGTATGTTCTGGCCGCCTTCGATCATATTGAGAGTAATCTTAGAAATTGTTTATTCGCTGAGCCGATATCCTCCGATATTAACCTCCTTTAAGAGTTGTTTGGGTGTTATTTAAAGTGGTATATAGTAGAGATTGTCGAACATGCCTAATCGCATTGATAAATTTGATAAGTAATTCTTGCCGAATAAAGCAGGCTTTGTGATCTGAAGTAAAGTCTGATTAGTAAGGAGTTTTTGAAGTTATTCGAATACTGTGGATGAATGCCTAAATATTGAAATGGTGTTTTGTTATTTGTTTTCGGTAGTTTCGATTTTGATGGATTTTGATTATTATTGGTGTGTTAGTTTCCATTAATTGTCCTTACTTTGTGTGTATATTGTTTTGGTGCTGTCTTCGGCAGTCCACTATTAATGATTCGCCAACTTTACAGCCTTAATTCCTTTATTCTCGACTAAGATTGCTTTACTTTTTCGGATATTGTCCCAATTTTTGGTTTACAGTTTATAGTACTCTGATTGATACTTATAGATTGTGTCATTAATTCGAATAGGGGACTCCTCGAGTATTGCAGTTGGCTTATTGAAATATTGGGTAGTCTGATCCTTGGTGTTCTTCCATAAGAAGTTAACAGTCACCCCTTCATAGGCATTAATAAGCGGGAAGAAAAAGCTATGTATGAAAGTTTGGTGGTATTGACTTGCAACTGAGGGTAACTTAACCATCAGTTCGATCAGCTTGCCTGCAAAATTCTACGAACAGCTTGTTTATTCTTTGGAGTTATTTGTTTTGAGGCTTAGCTTTGAGGGACTCGCACAAGTGGCTTTAAAGAAGTTAATGAAATGCTTCAAAGTTATTTCAGAGTACTCTTCTAACAGTTTTTCTGAATTGCTCAGGAGTTCGAATACCTTTATTGGGAACATGTTTAAGTTTTGGCTAGTTTAATTGATCAATAGTTGCTCTCGGATTGGCTAATATAAGCTTAGGGCAGATAACAAGTTTATTAATTTTGAAATTGTTTATTATGGTTGATTGCTAATGCTATTTTTGTATGCAGTCATTTTCGTGAGCAAAGATGCACATATCTAATTAACTTTCCCTGATTAAAGCAGCCAATTAAGTATATATTTCGAGCTATGAGAATATGCAGCAATTAGCTAATAGAAACCCTGATCAATTAACTTCAATGTTAGTTATTTCATTGGGAATTAGAATACTGTAGGTGTGGACATCATACAAATTAGCAATCTTTCATAAAGTGCAGAATGGACATTATTTGTTTTGTATTGTTATAGTAATGGGTCGAGTTTATTGAGAGAGCTATAGGCTGACTTTTTGGGTGTATTTTATGATTGTTTGAGAGTGTATGAATATATTTTGATGTTCTATATGAGATTGCTAACTGTTTATGCGTTGAAATTGGATTTTAGTGTGTTTTTTAGCACTAAATCTATGTTTTAGACGTTGAGGTTATTCTTTAGGATTGTTTTAATGAGGTTGCTGTTGGCATTTGGAAGTTAGAGCAAATTCTATAGGACATTAACGCCATTTTTAGCGAGATTTATGAGAATACTTTATATGCCGATTGCATCCGAGGATAGTAAATTCTTAGGGCTCGTTTGGGATGCGTTTGCTTTTAGACTCAACACTTTTATCAGTTTCTTTAAAATTTATTATTTGGAGTGCTTATATTTTGAAATAAGGCTCTTCACAGTTTCTTAGAATTTATGATTGCTCAAAAAGGAGACAAGTTTCATATAAATTTATGTGTACGAAGGTTCAGTAACCGGCTGAGTCTCATATCCAACAATACTGATGAAACTTATATGATACGATGAATTCTTATGCACTTTCTGGTTAGTCTATAGCACATCACTACAAGATGGCAAAACAAAGGATGACAGTCTGAGCTGTAGTAATTTCAAATTAGCCATATTTTCGAATTTGCGGTTAACTGTGTTGAAGTTGATTCCATACAATTTGACACCAAACTGATAATAGTTTTGATCCTCAATTGGCAACAAATCACAAATCTTAATGATATTATTTTGGGAGAGATCCTAGCTTCCGAATAATTAAACTGAATCAGGGAGTATAAAATTCTTCTCTGGGGCTTACTGTACCAGAAAACCAATGACAAACTTGTTGATATTGACAGGCTTCCTTGGATGGAGTGTTAGTTTTTTATTCGAAGTGCTTATTTTGCAGACAAATGATTTTGATCCAGATTTATATGATTGCCAGTCTTTGACATTTAGGTTTATTTCTTTATTGTTGGGATGTGGGCTGTGAATGAATCCGACCATATCGTCGACTAAATCTGTCTCTTTCGCATTTTCGACAGTATCCTTCGATTATGTTAGTAGCGAGTTTTTCAGGAGCAGAGGCTTCTTTTGCTTTCTTTACATTTACTCCAAGATTTAATCAATAATATTTTCGAGGATACCCTATTGTTTGTCATCACCAATAAATAGTTAAGTCAACTGTTCATGCTGAACACTACCTTCAAATAGCTTAGAAACCCCAGCTTTCAGCCTATTCAGCATAAGATACTTGCTACTCATTAAGGTACTATAATTATTCTTCACTTAGTTTTTGAGCTAATTATAAATGAGCAGTATTTTCTTGATTGAAATATTCGAAATAAGCGAATGTCCTTTACCCTCTGTTGTTAGTATCTGTAAGACTCCATCAGCAATCTTGGTGATCGAGTTAACAGCAGGAGATCTATTGACTGGGTTTGTCAGGATGTTCTCATATGAATTATTCATTAAGTACCATTTTACTAGAAGTTGTATCTCCTCTATTAGTAGACCATATTGACTGGCTTACCCGATATTTGTTACATCGAGCAGCCTTGAAACCACACACAGCCATATATTTTACTGTTGGGTCAATAACTTTGCTCCATCAATTCCACCATAGTTACAAAACCGAATCAATGTCTGTATTACAAGTACAATAGATTTCGAGTGGAAATATGGCAATTGTCTGGGCATATTCAACATAATATCCATGAAGATCAAAGCATTCAATTCAAACAATTTGATAAGGAAGTTAATTAATTGTTAGGCATGCTCAATTGATAGTGCAGCACGATGCAGAATGGATCTATGGAATGCAATGATGTAATTTAGTTACTATCTGTTTGAAGGGATCGATGGGTCGATTGCTAGATATACTGATAAGATTGCGGATTAACTTGGGTTTTTTTATTTGTTTGGGGGTTATTATTAGGGAGGGAGCAATGATAGGCACTTGTTTAGGTATGACCATTTTTTGTAATAGGGAAGGGGCAGTCCTAAGATTATTGATATCATTTAGGTGGAGATTTAGATGGAATTTGTGCTATCTGTTTATGATTGGAATATTTTGGAGAGTAGTTGGTTAAAGAATCGATTGAGTTGGTCATTTACATTACCATTACCATTGTCATTGTTATTACCATTGTTATTGCCAATTGCACACCATTGCTTATGACAATAAAGCACAAGTTTCGATATCTACCTTCCCGAAAGCCTCTCAATAAAATACTTTACTATCGAATCAGAATGTTCTCCTTGGCTGGTAACAACATCCTCCAAATATCGAACAACCAGCATTTAAATTTATAAACTGCCATCAGCCGTCGATTCAAACATCTTTGATTGGTTCATGGTCATAATATAATCAATTATTTTGAGATGTTTGCTGTATTTCTATTGCTATTGTTGTTGTTATGGATGAGTGGCTTTTAGGTTGAGCAATGTGAGACATAATTTCAATGACTGTGTGGATATTTATTATGTGGCAATTATTAGGTTTATAAGGGATGAACTGATTTCTGTTTGTTATGCGAGTAGTTCTGTTGGGAGATTGAGATTCGATATTTTTGTTGGTAGTTTTAGTAGTTTCAAGGTGTCTGGGGATATTACTGTGGTTTCAAGGGATTGTGGATTGGATGGCTCAGATCTATCGATGCTGATGTATTTGAGACTGCGGATCAAAAGGCTACGATGGGTGGAGATCGCAATAAATGCCGATATTGCCAATGGCCCAATTTATTTGCTTATAATATTCGACACCAATAGTTCACAAATATTCTCAGATAACTAAATTTTGTTCTTATGGGCACTTTGTAACAAAATCATCAACACTGTGTATAAGTAATCTAATGATTTATTGCGAGAGAGCCTCATTACTGCAGCACTTGCCTCATCCATGCGATTTGCATCACCTATGGCTTCGCTATTTAATAATACTTTCTCCATGATTTTGTGGTAGTTTGTTAATAAAGCTGGTATTTTCTATATGTTGGTGTTGGTTTATGGTTGCGATGGGTTGCTGTTCGGGAGTGTGAGTAATGACGCGGATAGTTACTCTTTGTATTGGGATATCTGTTAGTTGAGGCTGTAATTCTATTCAGCATAATCCTACTAATTTTGTTTATTATTGGAGATCTCATAAAAGTGGAATTAGGGGGAGTTGCTCTTACTGATCAAATATTTCTTCAGGTGCAATTATGCGGTATTGCTGTTGCCAGTGTTGGGAGCACTATTGAGAGAGAGATTCAGAGCGAGAGGCAGCTTAGCAATATAGATCCGCTATTACATATCAACATTAAAGTAAAGTTCATCGATAGCTTTGATCGAAGGTGCAAGTCGCGATGATTTCTTGCCGTATAGCTCAGGGATGATGTCCATTGTTGGCAAGTTGCTTTTCTCTCTCTTTTCGCCGGTTATTCCTGAGAGACTGAACATTATTTCGACCTCGAGATATCGGGCTTCGACTCTTTCTTCGAAGGTGAATGCGAAGGCATTGAGGTATCCTACATTGTTTTTGAACATCTCGCTCATTTATTAGCGGTAGGGGTTCTTACTTATCTGTATCCACTGATGCTATTGGATTACTTTACGGCACAACATTCTTCGACTGTTCTGATGCGTATTTAAGGGTGCATGCTGATAGATTGTGATGATCGCCTTCGTGTAATAGTCATTGCGATCGAATCTCAGGATCAAGCCCCTTATACTATAGCCTTGTTCATGGCCATCAATCCTAATATACATCTTCCTTAGATAGTCTTCACGCAATATAGCAAACTGCACACACTCAATAAACTTCTCCTCTTCATAAATATCCGAACATCTATCGACCAGATTATGAGCATTGAATGCGCATAAGCTATCAGTATTGTCATTGCCTTCCAAGATGGCAATTGGGCCCTGGTTTACATAGTTACGAATTTGCTCATAATAGTAAGGGCTATAATATTCGGATTACAGTAAAAGATAGGGAATATGCTTTGCCTTTACCATTTCGTATTATTTGGATGATGTGAGCAGATTGATTTATTTGAGCAAATCCTGGATAATCAGTTCGATTTTTTATTGACTGAACCGTTAGATTATGAAATTGATGTTCAATTTGAGGAAGTTGGGGTCGATTGTTCGATGGGCTCTGCCTAAATCTTACCAAATTTCATGGAGATAGTTTTTACCAAGTTCTGATTGCTTTAAAGTCTTATTCATTATTCCAAGGTATACGTCATAATCCACCTTCTGGTTTATGCTCCAGATATCGATCAGCTTTCGGATGCTAATTTAATCATATTAACTGAACTATATTTCTTAATTTTTTATAAGCTATTTAAGAACTTAGTTTATTGTTTGCGAATTTTTGTCTGCTTTGTAGGATATATTTGCCATTGTATTCAGCATTTCGTGCAGAGGCAGCTCACAAATCTAATATGCCTTCATTTGCTTTTATGTATCCGCATCTGAACCTGAACTCAATGCAGATTGGTTCGAACTGCCCTCAAATTCACATTTGAGAATGTCATATGTATTGGATTTGAACTCGAATAAGTTGTCGGTTATGTGTTCGATTTACTTTTTGTTGATGATCTGTACATCGATTTTGATTGTCCCATAATTTAGCTATTGATATTTAAATATTTCGTATCGAAATTTTTAGTTATTTCCAACCTATTTCTTCCATTAAATTATTAGATCTTTTTCAATTGCTTATTTCTGCTTTGTTTCATATCTTTCAATGTCAATAGATTTACCCTTCGCCCCTAGAAAACCGATTTCAAAGGGTAGTTTCTTGTATTGTGTGTATAATGGTTAGATTATCATATACTGCCAATAATTTGGTTAATTAATGCGAAGAGTATACTAATTTTATTCGGGTTCAAATTTGAATTTGTATCTCTTTGAAGCAGAGAGATGTTCGGATTAGCTTGGAAGAGCTGAATTGTGAGTAACAATGGAATTAGTGAAATAAACATATCCTTATTTGATTTAGTTGACATTCTTTCTGGGTGAGCCTATTCGATTGATGATGATTTCTTGGACGTTGATGTATTTGCCATGGAGATGTTTGAAGCTGAGGGAATAGGGATAGTTGGCCAAAAAGGGAAGTGGGGATTTTGGGTATAAGATGGAACATATTGGATAGTTTAGATTGCAGCCAGCAGGTCCGTTTTCAACCAGCAAGGGCAGATATTGTTTGGAGTCTGAGTCAGTTTGTTAAATAGCCTGTATTTTTTATGCATTTTGCTTATTAAGCAGATACAGAGACACATTCGAAGTCTTATGCGAAACTTTCTCAATTGGTGGGGCACTTGTGAGTATCTCTCCTGATTAAATGATTGATACAATCCGATCACTTTTAGATACTTCATTTTTTGAATCTTTCAGGAAACATTCACCTGTTAATAGCTTTACAATACTCTACTTTTTAATATTAACTCCTGGGTGCAATGGTTAGGGATCTCCCATTTCAATGCATGCAGTTTGGCTGTAGATTTTTGATAATGCAATTGTTAGTCTTGTTTTCATTGGTATTTAATCTTCGGTGAAGATATGGATGATACTATTTCGGTCGCTGCTGTCATAAAATAATCCGAGGCTGTTCTGTCCTGATGAAGGCTTGTCTATTTCTAATGAATCCAGAATTGAGAGCTGACAATGGTTCTCATCGGTAAACCATCGGTTCTGATAGTCAATTTCGGAGAGTGATACGCAGTAAGAGAGCTATGCCAAATTAATGAATCCTTTTTCTGACTTTCTGAGATATTTGGAGGCCAAAGAAACAAAATCGACTCCTATTAAAAATACCTTATTGGATATTTGTAGGAGTAACCTTCCAATGAACCCTTCCAACTCCAAAACTGATATTGATTAGTTTAGAGGTTTTTTTGATAAGTGAGATTAAGCTTTTTCTAGTAAGCTTTTATTTTTTTTGGATGAAGATTCCGCCAATGGGTCCGACAGCCAGAGTAATGCATCTTCAATATTATTGCATTGCTGGAGTGCCTCTATTGCTCTATCTTTTTCAATTTTATAATCCTGAACCAGTTACTTAAGATCTTTGTCTGAAACTTCGAGTAGTGAACTATTGCCTGACTTTTTAAGATATTTTTCAGGTTTTATTCCATTGAAGCAAGATTACAATATTTTATATATGTATGGGCCTTAGTTGCTTTACTTCCATAGACTATTGTATTGATCGACTGAAGCAGATGTGCTTTCGATGTTGTTGAGTGTCTTCTATTGTTTTCCATTGAACATCAAATCAGCATTACCTTCACTATCCACCACAATTTATTCACTGTATACCTAACTAATGGAAAAGTCACCAATGAAATAGATTGTCAAGCGTCGTGTATTCGGATCAACAGTTTCTTATTTCTTTTCATCGAGATTACTCTTCCTTGAAGTTGTGAGGATGGATATGTAATGCTCTGTAACTCCGATTACTTCTGAATTCTCTCCAAGTTCAAGCCATGGCTGAATATTGGCAATGAATGAAGAGCAGTAATGAGGAGATACTGAAAGTTTGGGGAAAAACACTTAGGTTGCAATATCACATCTCTGATGGATCGGATTTGGCAAATTTAAGTGTGGTGCGCATAGTAGTAAAAGTTTCTGAAAGACTAGCTCTGCAGATTTCTGGAACTTCATTGTAAACTTTTAGCTTTATGGAATCGCATCGAGTTTAATACAGAGATATTTGGTAAATTCGCACAAGTCCGACAGCTGCCATTACTGATTGATTGCCTATGTTTTTAATTGTGGGGTGTCAATATGATGAATTTAACAGAACTAGGCAATTATGGCCCATTCTTTAGGACTCAAGACATTAAATAATTTATCATCACTGATGCATATGCTTGGGAACTATATTCTGTTGGTTTCCTTATTTCTTTTGACAATCCTTATCTTTTTGGCTTCACTCAAAATTAGCATTCGATCCTGGTCTAACTGATAGATACTGGACACCTTCACAGATTTAGTACTGTGATTTTCATTTTATTTTATGCTGATTGATTTAATTTTGGACTACTCTCCGCTATACTCATGGGTATTGAATGGGTTTTGAATGGTGATAGGGGTGTTAGGTTCAGAAGCAAAGGGGTTATAAATTACTGTGATTCCTTACCCAGCTATTTTTATGAAGGGGAACCAGCTTTTAGAAGTGTAGTCGACTTGTTTGGAACTGTTTTTTAGGGGGACTGCTTAGTTGACCCATGCTTTCACATTGCCCTGGTCTGCTAAGAATGTGACAGTCCTTGATGTTGACGAGTTGAATGTGAAGACTACCTCATTAGCTCTTCCATTTTTCTATAGGCTGATAAGACCTATTTCAATTCCACAAAGCGAAACGGGAGCATGCAACTGCCAGCACGATCTTTCTTTTATTGCTACACTTCCACGCACCAAACATGCTGCAGATGAAGTGCTGGTTACACTTCGACCTTCCGTATTCAGAATTCCTGTTCCAGATATGAAAGCTAAACGATGTGAATTTCCATATAGTCTCGCTTCAGGGCTTTTATTTTTGTAGTTGAATGAGAGCTAGGGCATCTCGTGTAGAGTTTCTTCATTGCTGAGGCTGATTGAAATAAGGGCATTGTTCCGAACTGTGTAAACTGTATCAGTTCGATAATCATGGAAGCACCCTGTGCAACCATCTGGAGCTTTTTTCAGAGCTCTTAACATATCCGATATAAATGATGACAATGATAAAAGAGTAGTCCAATATATGTATTTGATTAAAAGTTGATGAATCATTTATAGAACGATTTCTGATCAGTTTATTATTAGTATGTTTGTATATTGTTTGTATAATGTTTGTCTTACGAAGGGCCTCTCATTTATTATTATTACTTTAGGAGTCGTGAATTTGATGTATATTTACTGAATTGAAAATGATTCTTTCGATGCATCACACTTCGTTCTGCACTCATTATATTATATTTCACATATTTTCACATCCTTAGAACAGCCACCAAAAAATCTTTCAATTTAATCCTAACATAAATATAAACATACTAAAACGAATAAGTATAGTTCCAAACAATTAGCTCGATAACTATGTACATTTTATTGCATTATTAATTATCAACAATAAAATTAATTAATTGATTAATCGATAGAAACAATGAATCCTTTCGCTTTGGAAAGAAACAATAAACGATTCTATCTCAGCATACCTACAAACTTAGAATTGTAGCAATCATATTCATTTTCGTTTGGCCATAATCAGAGTAGTAGTCAGAATAGCAATCAGGGCAAAATTCGCAACATGCAGAAGTAGCTTGAGGAACTTGCCAACAAAAAATAGGAAATGCTCTTCAAAGAATCATAACTTAACTATATTTTCAAGAAGCAAAAACCTGCTTTAAACTTATCGGATTTCATTACCGGAGTCCCCAATAAAAAGGACAAACAATTTCGAATTCGGGCATTACTCAAATGTATTACTGTTTCTGACTAAAATAGAAAAAACAGAATCTATCCAGGAATTCCTCAACAAAAAGAGATAAATTTACATGTCGAAGCTCAACATTAACATCAAGAAGTAAGAAACCATAAAGTTAGCATCGCAAATCAAAGATGAAAAGGAAACTCTCAAGGCCAGACAATTGTACTTTGAGAATGATGTGTAGTTCATGCGCAAGTTCATTCTCAATATTAAAATGCAAGCGCAATAAGCTGAAAATGCAATGCAGAATCAATTGAAAATCCAAGAGAATTTATAAGCCAGGCTCAATAGCTTAGAGAACTAAATATAAAAGATTGACTGTTATATCGAAAAGGATTCAATTGCTTTGCATGAATTAAAGCTCTATAAATAGTTTGTGGAAATGCTCTATGATCCATAACGTGGTTGGAAAACCTATCAAAGAAATAAGGAAACACAAGAGACTGTATTTATGACAGAAGGAAATGCAGTGGTTTGTCATTCAGAATAAATTGGGTACATCATACAGTATCAGCCTGCCAACATGATCGATATTCTACTGGACTCAGAATAAGCCAATATCAGATAAATACAAAATTTGCGAGACAAAGAGAATGAGCTTCAAACTATCAACAAAATCTTACAGAATTAACGAAACCTATATAACACAATGATAGAAACTCACGAAAGTAAATTGAAACTTATGCAACAGACGTTTTAAGCTGCGAAACTATCAAATGCAAAAATTCAATAAAATAAAAAAAGTAATAGCTACACATCGATGGCCATATTCGACAACGAGGACTTAGATGTATAAAAAATAAAGGTGAAGCTCTTACAGATCTATAGAGAGATCAATAGCAAGCTAAGTGAGCAAGCCACCCCCAAAAGTATCACATTCAACGAACTGAAAAAAATTACAAAATAAATCTAAGCAAATGTGTAGAATATGCGAGTGAGCATTTAAGCCTACAAAGAGGAACACAGAGGGATGGTGGCAGATATTGAAAATTAAATGAAAAAGAAGAAAATAAAGGAGAACCAATAAAAATATCAAGAAGAAGAACGAAAGATCGAAGAAAGAAAACAAATCTAACAATAAAAGAAAAAGAATAAAATATAAGGAGATAAATATAAAGGCAGGAAAGATATGGCCAAAGTGCTTTTAGAAAAGAAGACTAAAAGAATGTTGAAGTAAAGTGATCATGCGACAGATCAGGATTTGAAATACTTATCTGAATTTGAGACATTATGACTCACATGAAGATTCTATTGATTTTTATTATTTCATTGTGTATGTTATTTGTTTGTTTGGTTCTAAGGATAAATAAAATTTATATGAATTTATGCATAAGGCTTCGGATTTGATCTCATATATATTGTAATCATGAATAATATGCATAACAAACAGATAGTTAAAGCGAAATAAACAATTCATAAAGAGAGCAATACAATAACACTACTATTATTATAAATTCCTAGCCTTATTATAAATAAAAACTATAAATAATAAAATAATAAAAGCCATTAGTTTTCGAGTGTGTAAACCATCGCCACATTAAAATATTTAATAAAAATAAAAATGATATGGAATTGATTGCAAATATTCTGTATAATTTTGGATTATATTTGATCCTTTGGACCAAGATCAGCCAAGTGTAAAGCTTTGTTTGCCTCCGGGAGGGTTATGCATTCTTACTGAAGTTTTTTATGTTGTGTATTACTGAGAAGGGACTCTTTGGCCGAATGCTTGTTGATTGTTACGGGGCTGTTATGATTGGCGTTCTATTGAACGATTTCTGTTTCCTTGTTGAGGTTGATTTGGTTTGCTATCTTATTTCCTGAATTATATGAACTTCGTACCAATAATTGTAATCTCCTCCGATCAAAAAATTTTGTTGAGGAGGTCCGTTGATTTTAACTGATGGCTTATTCTGGTAGACTGGTCTTGGCACTGATGGAGGCCTTTGCTTTTCATGCTGCTGCACGACAATGTCTAGTTGATCTATTTGATCATATCCACCTTTATAGCTCGGAGGTCTTTGCTCATAGGAATTGAGGCTGTTTTGGCTGTACTGTTTCGAATAAGGTTGCTGTCCTGAATATTGTTGCTGTTGTTTTTGATAAGCTTCTTCACGATAGTAGTTTTGTTCTGGATAGTTGGGCGACTCCATGACTCTCATTTGTTCTGGGTATTCGATTTTGCCTTGAGAATAACCTTGGTGTGATTGTTGAGAATAACCCTGATGTGGCTGTTGGGGATAACCTTGTTGGGACTGTTGAGGATAGCCTTGGTATTGTTGTTGAGGCTGCTCGCTATATGAATTGTTTTTGGATTTTTTGTGAGCTTTAAGGGGTCCATAATCGGTTTTCTCGTCAGACCATGCTAGGGAAAATGAGCTGGCTCCTCCTGGAGCTTGCACTATTTTCTTTGCAGCTTTGCCATCCGAGTTCATATAGTTCGCTTCATTGTAGTTCATCATTCTTTGCCACTTTTGATTTAAATGATAATGAGAGAATATTTGTAGCAAATGGATATTTAAACTGTTTCATTATTATTCATTTAGATTTAGATTTATATTTATATATTATATATTATAAATATATTTATATTATTTATTAATTAATTATTATATATATATATTATTGATCGCCATTATATGATATATTTTATTGAACAATCTTGAGTATGGAACATTTGGGGTTGGGGTTGGGGTTGGGGTTGGGGTTGGGGTTGGGGTTGGGGTTGGGGTTGGGGTTGGGGTTGGGGTTGGGGTTGGGGTTGGGACTTATCGAGAGGCAACTATTCAATGATAATATACTACAGCGCATCGAGCATGGCGTTAATCTAAGCAACAATAACCAGAATAACCAGAATAGATATCCTCAGAATAACAACAACCATCAGAACAACAACAACCATCAGAACAACAATAAGAATAAGAACGTCGGAAGTAACAACAAAAACCATCCCAATATCAACGACTACTATTTAGCACAAAACAGCTTCGATAACCCTTACGGCACTACCCCCTATAAAAGTGAGACAGTCAATTTCGTAGAGCTTGGCTAATCCTACCAATCCTACCAATCTGAAACTCCAACCAATAATAGAAGTTAGAGCAATGCCAGTAATTATCATGGTACTAAAAGTCGAGGGAATTCAGTGACTAGTTTTAACTCCAAGGGTAATGCCCATCGGATCTTTAAGAAGAATGGGAGTCTACCCAAGTTTATACTTGGAGGCGATCGTGTGGACAGTCTTGCTCCTATGAATGGCATTACTATGAATAATAATGTTATGGATGGCATTACAACGAATAATAATAATAGCAATAACCCCTACAATATAGTTTCTTTGGCAAATATGAACTCTCGTCGCAATCACTAAAACCCCTCAAATAAAAACAATGTTCATCAGAACAATCAACCCACTAAACTGTCCTTAAATCTACACAAATAAAATATAACATTCCCTAAATTCCATATATAAAACTGCCCTTCTAACAAACAAATCCGTATCTCAGCAAAATCCACAGGCTGGCATCAATTAATAGCCAATAACCCGATAGATTTTAGATACTTAAAAAATCCAACATATTTCTAAATTAATATCAATAAATCGCAATATAATCGAATAATGGTGGGTTTTGTCAGCTTGTAAAGAATCAAATCTATGAGTTCTTTTGACTCAGGGAAATGTATTTGTATGAATTTAGGGAATCTTAGTATATATGTCAAAGGGGAGATTATTAAGATGAATAAGATTGCAGTGTAGTAAGTGAAAAAATGTGTGCTAATCCGGGTTATTATCGACAATTAAAGAGTTTCATGGATTGCGGTCGATGAGAAGGCCAATTGCAAACAACTTGCAACAGTTTTAGTGCCATTATAGCTCAAATTGTGTCAACTATGTCCGTATATCGAACTCTACGATCAAAATGACGTCATTTCATTAGTTTGATTGATATTTCGTATTCATGAATATGCGCATTATCATTATTATTATTATTATTATTATTATTATTATTATTATTATTATTATTATTATTATTATTATTATTATTATTATTATTATTATTATTATTATTATTATTATTATTATTATTATTATGCATTATGCATTATGCATTATGCATTATGCATTATGCATTATAATGATTTATGGCATAGATCAATTTGTTGGATCAGATTATCTGCTATTATACTCTGTCGGGCTCCACTCCTATGAACTTATGGAATATTTCTAAGGCTGCTTCAGGCTGATCCGCAGGCACCATTTTCCCTGCTCCTTTAACCATATAGAACTTGATCTATTAAAGCTACCAAATCATCCCTGCAAGCATCTCATCTCCATTCAAATCCTTCCTCGTCCATGGCCTCCAATTTCTTTTAATTGCCGCCCCATAATCCCTTCTGAACTTATTAATCCAATCGATTGTCCCTTGGATGGGCACCGTCGCATCAAAATCTCCAGAATAGTGCACAATCTTAATACCAGCCTTCACCAATGAGAATAAAGTGGAGAATGAAGCTTGGCTTTACATTGTGTAATTTATGGAATCTGAACAAGCTGACCATTTTAATGTGTCATTTTATTCCATGATGTTCAGCTTCTTTCTGTTTTCATTGCTGTTGAAGAGGCTGTTTTGTCCAACACTGTCAGAACATTGCATGTAATGTCCAAGTCGATGCCAATATAATGGGTATTCATACTGTTGTTACTATTGTTTTTACTGTTGGCTTTATTATTAATTTGAGATGCTATTTTAATTTGTGAATACCTTCATAAACCTTGACTAAGTATTCGACTACACTTTAATTTTCGGGAAACATTTCCCATAAACATTATTAATATTAGTTTGAGTTGCATAGAATTTGTTAGATATACTATTCTGCACTGCTAAACATTTAACTGGATTCTCAATAGTAATACAATCACTCGTGAATTGCGAATAGTCCGAACTATCAATAAACCCCCGCGTATACATATACTCAACCTGATACTTTGATATGATATTATTATAGCACTATTCCCTCGAAGTACAGGCATTACCAATAAGAATCCCTCTCAGATTGATTCTGTAGCTTTATGATTGTTGCTGGTTTCGTAGTATGATCTGTTCTGCGAGCCTAGGGATATAGACTCCCGCGTAATCTTAGCCAGCAATGTAGAATTATCGAGAGAACAGAGTTTAATCAGTTTTGAAGAATTAGAGTAAGGCATTGTAGTTATCTTCTGTAACTGATGTGTCATTGACATAATAATCTGCATTACTTTAAGATTTTGAGAAACCTACACCAACTGGAGTCTATAAGTATAAGAGATTTGCTTTCTGATTCCATGCGAAGTTATTGATTTCCATTTTATTGGTCCCTGGAACAAACTTGAATGGACTATTTTCACTGGTCATTCCAATCATCGATGAGCATCCTGGACCTCCATTCAGCCATAACACAATCGGGTCATTTTCATGATCGGGTCCTTGGTTCTGACTATAGATAGTAATGAGAGTGTTACCTCTTGAAATAAAAGTAATAGAATGATTTTTGGGTGCCTGGGACGTTGAGGTAGCCTGCATATACTTATCCGTCGTAGTCTTATTATGGGAATTATGGGATCTATTTTAGGTTTTTGATTTTGTCTTAGGCTGATTGACAGCTTATTGCGATGAGCATAAATGCGAAAGAGAGGAGGATAAGGATCTGTGGGTGTTAGGAGGAGGTTTGATTGGTTCTCATTATGTTATTATAAATCTATCAACTAATTTACGTGATTATATGCAGTAATATATAGTGTATATAATATATACAATATTTATAGGTATATATACAATATATAGAGTGTAGTGTCTGATGAGGATGATAATTAGGTTAGTTTTTGTTATTAATTTGTCTATGGACTATCACATTACTTATGGTCATCATAGGATCATTTCACACTTAACTAAATGCATCAGTAACCATTGTTATTCTTAAAGATAGCCAACAAAACCTATTTCCAATCCAAACAAACCAACATAAATTAACACCATATCCACATACTTCAAAGCCATAAATAATTACTTCAAAACAAACAAACAATTAAAATCAATAAAATGTGAAGTATCATGCAATAAGCTTCTTAGCTTGCTCATAATGATAGAATTATCTTTGTTTGCTATCTTCGAGCAATTTGGTCAAAGTTTTCTTCCTGGTTGTCAGTTCGTATATCCTTCTCTCTTCCTCTTCATGCGCCAATTTCGATTTGGTCTGTAAATCCAACAATGCTCGATCAATTATTCGGTACTCTTTATCAACTTGATCGTACTAATTTCTTTCGATTATCAGTCTCTCTCTTTCTCTTTCGAAGTCCTGTTGGGCTATCTTCGCTCTTTCTTTAACTGTTCTTTGTTGTCGGCTTAAGTGTTACTCTGAGATTTATTTGTCTTCTTAGAGTTTCTTGGAGTATTCGTCTTGAGATTGCGCAATCTGTTGCTCGATGTAATTTTTACGACTTCTCCGTAGACTCTCTAATTCTTGTTGTATCTTAGATTTCTCGAGTTATTGCTGATGTCGCTCAAGAGTTAACTCAGAAGCAAGTCTCCTTGAAGCCTCAAGTTATTTAATGATTGAAGAGTATTGGGCCATTGTGATGCTGGTTATGATTATTGCGATTATTAACAACTCTAAATTGGATGCATTTATAATTATTTGTCGGTGTGATAAAATTATAATGACAGGCAATTAAAATTATTTCTCTGTTTATTATTAGATGTTTGTGGATGGGTAGATAAGTGTTATGAGAACTTTATGGAATATATTGTATGTTGTTTGTTTGTCTTTTTGTCTGTCTGGATGTATGTTGTATTTGTGTTGTTCGCCTGTATGTTGCTTGTATGCATGATTTTGAATGTCGATCGATAAATGTGATTACTATTTTATCGGATGGTAATCTATCACTACTTTCACTTTCAGGAGTGTAGGAAGGGTGTTTGCTTTAAATATTTTGATGCTAACAATATTATTCTCATACAATTCATCCTCAAAACATCCATTGTATTCACAGATTCAAAGCATAAAGTTCTACATATGGACTTTCTAGTGCAGATGGAACACAATCAATATAAAAATTAATGAAAACAATAAAAATAGAAATTGAACTACCATCCATTCATTTCTTCACTAGTACTTAAATTTAATCACCTTCATCATACAAATACACTCCATAGTATAACTCTCTTAAATCCCCATCCATTCTTAGCTTAATACTCCTCAGTTTCTGTCTAATCTCCAACTAATTCCCCTCCACTGACAAACCAATCACATCTCCCTCATTAAAAGTAAAACCCTACACTTCCTGAAAGTTCTCTTTGCTTATAGAATGCGAGTATTGATACCCATTGCTTAAAAGCATATACCCTCCATGGTTAATATCCAACTCATCAGGAATGAACTGATACATATGACGGATAAGTGTCGGCCGATGTAGCACACCGACCCCAATGCAACACTTAATACTGTTAATACGAAATTGCATGTCATGTTTGTTATTTGCTTAGCAATGTGTTAAGCAATATCTGAAGTTGCGTGGAGCAGGTTTTGTTTGTTTGGCGACTCTGGCAATAACTTCGATACCTTATCCTTTGTATTGTTTATTGAAATTGCGTTTGAGGAGGCTTTCGATGCCATTGGACAGTTATTTGATATTTTTGAGAGAACAGGTTATTTAATGAGCAGAGAAACATTTACAGGTTTTTGAGCAAACAAATGAATAGGCATTGCAGTCAACATGGATACAAATCAGCTATGCTTAATTGCCTGATATGCAGGTAATCGATTTATGCTCGAACATGCTTGTTTCTGATATTTTGTACTTTATTATGCTTTATACTTTATAATGTTAATTAATTTGTTATATTTATTATATTGCAGTTGTGATAAGCATGTTAGATTTATTTATATCTTGTTTCTGAAACAAAACAAATTAATTAACTCTACTTATCCTTATCTTCCTTATCCTCCTTATCATATGAAATAGCAATACATGCATATATATAACATAACATCTATATAACATCATATCATCTACAATTCCATATCATTTCACAATTATAGACTACACTTTTCTATTATTTTATTACGACATAATAATATCGTTCTTCCTCCAATGACAGTCCTTCCAATCTATTTTCATGCGATCATTATTGCTTTTATTGTTATTCATATCATTTATATCTTAATCAAATCGACTGCTCTCATATTTGTGCCTATATTTATGTTTATAGAAATGTGAAGAATGTGCATAAGTTAGTGCGTTTCCAGCATTATTAGATATGTTTTCTGCATTATTCGATTGTGTATTCAATCTATTTTATATGAATTATAGCTATTTTTTGAGTATTGTAATTTATGATGTTAGTTGATTGTACTTATTTGTGAAATGTTGTTGTTACTGTTTAGTTGAGGATAGAACTATCATCTGTTTTTATATTAGGATTTTATAAATTATGGTGTTGTTGTTGGTTTTCTTTAATGTGTTTATGGTTTTGATTATTTTTGTTTTAATCTGTTGTTTTTGTTTGTATTTTGGCTAAAGTTAACATTTTAGTTAATTCTTATGCTCATGACTTCGATAGTTTCGATCGCTATTCGTATAATTCACATTTGTACATTTATTTTATGGATTCATCTAAGTATCTTTTCGAGCATTGACATCTTTTTCATCATTATAATCTTCAATCAATCTGATTGTATGGGAAGTTGGTATATCTGAAATATACTTATTCTGCAATGAATTGCGATAGTTTGTCACCAATGCTTATTTTGTATTCAATTATAAATATTTGTGATGTTATTGAATTATTTGATCATTGAGAATTCGCTATTTTTATGATACTTTCTTATAAGGTTGGGTTGTTATAATACTCTTATAATTATTGTTATAATTATTGTTATAATTATGGTTATTGTTATTGTTATGGTTATTGTTCTTTGTGTTTTTGATTATATTTCGAGTTGCTGCATATTGTGGACTCTTCCTCTCTTATTTGTATATACAATTGTCGAGCATTTGTCGTTTGTTTTGAAGTTGCAGCTTATTGCTATTGATGCCTGTAATATATTCCTGTTGAAGTTACTTACTGTTCTGACTGTTATTACTGTTGTTACTGCTGGCACTATCACTTCCCCTTTTGTTCTTCTCCTACTTAGATTTATACAAGCCCATTTATTCCGCAATCTCTCTCCCGCTTATTGAAAAAGACTATTTATTTCTCTTTAACTTATAGATACCCATCCCTGAATTATGAGTTCTGAGCCCAATCCTAAGTTTCCGACATTATATTTATAGTTTCATTATTGTTCGTCGGCATTATTCCGATTAGTTCTGTATTAACAGCATTGCTGTATAATTTATTAGTTATTTGATTTGATGATAGAGATGGTTGATATTGCTGATATATTTATGGGTTAATATGTTCAGATCTCTGTTTTACTGTTGTTGTGAGAAAGTTTGTGCGATAAAGGATAATTAGGGAGGTTGTTTATTATTGGTTTGTGTTTTGGCTTCTTTGTAGGCTGGAGGAAGTAGTTTGTTAGATGGTTATGTTTTGATTGTTTATTGTTTGTTTTTGTGGGTTTGATGGATTCGATGTTTTTGATGTAGGCTGTTATTATTATTGTTATTATTATTGTTATTATTAGTAATATTATTATTCGAGTTTACTAAATTGCCCTGACTATTACTATTAGTTTTGTTCGCCTAAATTACCATATTGCTCGTCTTCCAAACCGACAACCCATACTAATTATAATTACTCTCAGATTTTCGACCTCCCCCAACATCATCATCATTTTACCAATGAAACCCTAAACAATCTTTCTCTTTCTCCTCAAATAAATCATTATAATTATTCCGATCCCTCAATTGCTAATAGCTTTGATAATTGCGTATTCTCTCTTACTGTTTGTCATGGATGATCTTCTTAATGCAATGATCCTCAGGGTCATGATCGAACTCCCAGATATCTTGGACGAGCTATGGGTGGGGCATATTGTTTTTGTTGTTGTGTGACATTACTGAGATGGTATCTAATGAGATAAGAGTGTTTGGGGGATTGAGATGGAGATGGAGATTAAGATGGGAGATGGGGGTGCTTGATGACATGTGTTTGATGTTCTTTATTTTATTTTAAGTATATTGTTACTGTTATTATGCTCTATATTCTGATGCTTATATAACTGTATGTGTTGTATTTAAATTATTTATTTGATATAAAATATGTGTCGTAGTCGATATGATGATATGAATGAAGAGATTAATTAAGGGATGAACGAATGAATTAAGGGATGACGAAGACGAGCGAAGGGATCTATAAAAATAATATTTATTCATAGATTTAACTCTACGATAAAGATGTATATCAATGTAACGAACTTAATCTATCAAAGCAATTATCGGTTTTCTAGCTTATAGCCGAGTTTGCAGGTTTAATTCATGATGAAGTCATGATGAAGAAATTTAGTATGATAATTTCGCTTATGTTGATGCTGAAAATAGCATATATGCATATATATAGAAATATAGGATTATAGGAATATATATGAATATAGGACAATGTGGCAATATGACGATAATTCTGAAGAAATGAAGTAAAGTGTTCAATCAAGCCACTCCAATTATTTTAAATATAACTATCGGCTCATCTAAAGCTCATGAAGAATCCCTTGCTCTGAATCATTGCTAGTCTCGTCTTTCGTATTTCATCTTTCGCCTCATTTTGTAATTAACCATGGATATTCAATCCAGAATCTTGCAAGAGCTTCTCCCCAAATAACTCCCAAACCACACAAATCATTTAAACCCAAAGCACAAAAACCCTTCAAAAATAAACTCCCAATATTTTATCCAATAGAAACCATGGTAATATCTTAAAGACATATGCATATACACATTATGATAATTATGATAATATTTAAATAATTTTAATGTAAGCCTTAATTGCCACATCGCGTTCAGTATCGCAAGACCGCTTTTTCGAGAGAGACATAAAGCGGAAATATTAAACCATGTCAAAAATGTTGATAGCATATCACACAAAAAGTCTAATCCTATATTGTAAACAATCAAACAGACTGAAAGGATGACAAAAACTTTTTACAAATCAAAATCATGTGCCAAGAAGTTCGTCGCCCAATAAGCGACATCCGAAATCAAAAGATAGAACCGTATTCTCCTCGAGAAAATCTGGAAGATCAACTCGAACATTAAACCCTAGACAGCAAACATCGAACAATTGCAGCACATCTCAGGGAGCAACTGTTATTTCAAGAAAAAGCAAGCAGAGGCCATTAAGTAAGAAAATAAGCGGATTGCTGGCAGCATCATCAGCACCAGGATGGAATCGAAAAACTATAAGAAGAAACTGGATGATGAGATTAAGGAATATTTGTAACTAAGAAACCAGATCAGAAAGTTTAAGGTGGGCAATGAGGATTCACAGACTCAGAATAGTGTCAGCAGGAAAAAAGGGAGGATTAACTCTGAGAGAGCTGTTGCCAATCCGAAGCTAAAAGACGATAATGAGTAAAAAATGGAAGATGAGTAACTAAGGAATGAAAAGTAAAAAACAGATAAGAATCGGAAAATTAAAAATAAAATTAAAATGAAAATGAAAAACAAGTAAGAAATATAAGACGAACCAAAAATCAAAGGGGAGTATAACATAGTCATATAAACTAATGGTGAGCAATAGGATAATGATAAGGATAAGGATAAACAAACCAAGCCAAGCAAAATAAATAATGAAGCTAAAACTAACCAATGAAAATGATAAAAATATGAAATATGAAATTATTCAGACACATCTTACATATATACAATACAATATACGATAACTGTCAATATAATATAATGACTGCAATTTCATCAGATTTGATAAGCCATTAATGATGTTATCTTGATTGATAAGTATTAACTCAGACAATCAGTTTATCTGCATACTTATCTTATAAAAATGTACGAGTAATACTAATACTTCGCGGACGAACTCGAAGAGATATCACCAATCTACATCAAAACGAGTTATGGCAACATATTTGCTCAGACTGTTGGTCAACATGGTCAACCACTTATTATAGTTGTGCATGGCTCAGGCCCTAGAAACTCATCCTCTGAATACTTATATTTCCTGCATGAATATCTTGTGAGGGTCAGCTATATTTAGAAGTTCTTTATTGTGGCTATCGACTGTCCAGGCTACGGGAAATCGAAAGGCAGCAAAGAAGCCATCAAAACATTTCCTCTGCAGATGTTTAAAGAGATTCTGGGGGATCTGAGATATAAATCATATTTGGGGATGATGGGGCATTCGCAGGGTGGAGCTGCCATTTTCAATGCAGTATACGAAGATCCGACATTAACTGAGTTTTTGATTATGGATCGGCCTGTTTGTGGGAACATTAAAAGATTCAACAAGTTTCCGATGCCCACTTTGCTCGTGTATGATATTGAAGATGATGGACATCCAATCTGGCAAGGCAAGCTTTTGTTCAAAGAGCTTGCAAGATCATAACTGTACACTTATCGAAATAGTCAGGATACATACTATGTGCCTGATAATATATGGGACTTGGTGATATCATTTATGAGAAGGTATTTAGGAAATCGGAGGAAGGAGAACAAACTCGCAATGCAAATGCATAGCACATATTTAAATAGGAATAACAACAACAACAATAGTAACAACGCCAATAGTAACACCAATAGTAATAACAACAATAACAACAATAACAAAATCACTAAGAATGACCAACATCGAAACCGAATTCAGCACCAAAGTTACTCTCCCGTCAGAACCAAGAGTCCATTTAGCAATCGATGTCAAAATAAAATAGCGAAAAAATAACAGAAAGTAAATAAATAAATTAAAAGCCATCTAAACAAATAATCCGAAGAATAATCTTCGTAGGATTAGCAGTAAGAGTCAGGGGAAACTAAATAACTGCATTACAACAGACAGAAGAAGCGTGAGTCAATGTCCATGGATAAGTATCGATAGATTATGTACGAAAAGTAGCAGATTAAGGAAAGAATTATGATTGAAATACCTGAAATTGATCGCTCAGAATTATACTCAAGAATTTCTGAGTTAGAGTAGTTTGAGGAATTGCCTATTAATATGAATCAACCCAAAATATAAATGGAGGAATAGGAAGAAATTTGGAAACCTATGAGCTATCGATAATCTGGGCACAAAGGCAAAGAGGAGGTAATGTAAAAGAATATTTCGAGCAAATGCGAAATAGATAATTAGAGCCAATAAATATGTACAAAACTAAAAATAAATGCAAGTGATGCCACTCAAGCGAAAAATAAGCAATAAAAGCAATAAAAACAATAGAAACAATAGAAACAATAAAAGCAATAGAAGTAGTAAAAACAGTAGCTTCCAAAACAAAAAAGAGCAATTGATCCATAGTAACATAAGTGTTCAATCTGCTACGATCACTACTTTGAGCCAATCACCACAAACTGCAACCATAATTTTTGTAAAAAATGCATCGGAGAATCATATCTCATCGACAGCCGATGTCCTCTCTGTCGCACTGTAATAAAAGTGAGAGCCCTCAACCCCAAACTTCGATAGATATCACATGGAAAACTTAACGAGTAATAAATAAAGAGCAAAGCCAAGTAACTGCAGAGATTTGAGCAAATGCTGAAGAGTATTGTGTATATAGAAATCGGCAATACGTCGAGGTAGTTGGCAACCAAGCCATCTGCATTTTCCAAAATTAAAAAGAAATACTGTTGGGAACTATATGCCAAATAGGGTAAGAATTTCAAATTTTAAGAAGTGTCGTTCAATATTAATATGGGTGAGCCGGCTTCGAAGCCGATCAGAGTGACCAAAGGGCCATTTGTGTTTGAGTCGAGAAGCACCTTCTCCTTCACCTGCGAAATTATAATTAAGCCCAAAAATATCGAATATGATGTAATTAAGTGCATGTATCGGATCGATGTGGAGCCAGGGCAGCATACGAAGGTTATTGCAATCAGGAAGAAGAAAAATTGAAGTATGATGCAAACATTTAATATTTATGAATTTAAAAGCTGAGCTAAAGTTAAATTGCATTAAATTATTATGTGAGACTTTTGGATAGTAAGATTTGGGTTGGGTCATATTTGGCTGCGGGAATAAAAGTCAGATAGATGGTCTGTTTTTCTGAATGTTTGACGACAAATTCCTATGTGTAAACAAACCAATATTTGAAAAAGACAGGAATTATTCATAAACACGAAGCCAATGGGGTAACACTCAAAAATATTCGTTGTTTTAAAGATTGAATAATTTGCATATACATTTAAATATATTACCATATGAATTATCATATTTATAGAGCAGCATATCACATACCCATATAGATCCGAGGAGCTTTCGAGAATGATAACTGAAGTGTCTATTCAGCACATTTGGGGTCTTCGATTTGATTGTCAGCTAAATATATGTGCTATTTACCTAATGAAAGATCTGTCAGATTTTTCCAATCTGCTTTGCTCAGATGCTCACATCCTTCATTGCTTATTTTATTGTTGGCTAAATATATGTGATATTTACCTAATGTAAGTTGTGTCAGATTCGGCATACCGCAATAGTTCACAATGAGTTTGATTATTTTTGTACAGTTTTGCGCATTCAATTAATGTATTTTATGATGAAGCATTTACTGACAGTTAATACTCAGAATTATTGATGTGTTTGCTTATGGTATGTCATAGAGTGTATATATTTGTTATTATGCTTTCAATTGTAATGTTTTCATTTATATTTTTCTTAGTTACAGTTGTTCGAATTCTGCGAGGATTGTTGCAAGTGGTAAGAGGTCATATTATCGAATCATCAGTGGAAACTCTTCGATCGCGATCCTGAAATGCTTATCGAAAATCGAAGCCTATTATTATGGTTTGCATTGCTTGTGTTGCCATAAATGTGCGCCTATTCTCCACTAAGCCTTTCCTATTTATGCTCCTTTTATTTGTAATCCGTTGTACTTTGCCATTTTTTTGCAATTTCATATTGTTACTGAAATTTTTAAAATTAGTTTTGATAGAGAATGCATTAAGCGAGTAAAATTTCGCAGAGAAGCGTATTACTCAGATCCTCTTTTTACTTAAAAATTAGTTTGTTTCGTTCAATCATTTCTTCAGCCTTTTTATGATTACTTTTGGACTGCAGTAACAGACTCTGAGCCATTGCTATTTAAATGTGTGATGCGATCATTTGGTCAGATATGTTGGCTTCTTTAACTTTCTATAGTACTTACTGCAGAAGTATATAGCTTTTTAATTATTCTGTTTATTACGATTACTCGAGTTTGTATTGCTTTTCACGCTTTTCTTGGATTTTTGCTGATTTTAGTAATAAATGTGCAGTTTAAATGCTATGATTCCCAAATATTAAACTCGTCAATTAGTAAAATTTATTAATTTTCTGATAACCATATTTATATGTACTATTTAACCCTTCGGGTTAGTTCCCAGTGTTAAGATAAATTTTGGCTGAACACAGCAAAAGCTTTTGCTATTGTTATAAATCCACCCTGAAATAATTTTTATATGCGATCTCATATGCAGAATCTTGTAAAGTATCTACTACGACGATCATTTCAGTATCTTTGAAGCACTGAAATAGCACCATTGCTCTTTAAACATCTGAATATTTATTATTAGATTCATCTTTAAGCCATTAACCAATTTTCTTTGTTCTTTGTTTTTATGCTTTTTATTCCGTTTGGAGTTTCCTTTCCAACACAAAGCTCATTAAAAGCTGCTTATATTCTTCCATTGCGAAATTATTTGTTTCGCTTCTCCGGTTATTCATTGCATAAGCGATTGCCCCGAGGAATTATTCCGATTGCATCGAGGAACCTGTTAACAAGCCATCATTTTCATCTGACAGTTCATCTTCGATTTCAAAATAACTACAAATCAGCCCTTAGTTTTTGCATATTTTCCCTGATGGGTCATTTCTTTTGGAGAGAGTCAGACAGCCTTTTATAATTTGATCGCACTCGCGTTGATACTATTGGTAATAATTGAAAATGACCTTCGTTTTGGAGAACAGCTTCGATCGATTGAACTCATATATTTTGTGCGCAAAGTTATAGGCGGCAGCATTTGTCTGAAGTGTCAGTTGCAATTATCCCACAATTTCTTCATTCAGCACAATTTTGAGGGTTACATCCGAAATTGGTATTAAGCAAGTGAATCGGCTTTCAATTTCCACAACCCGAAATTTTTTTTAGGAGCTTCTGCTTTCCTATTCAACCAGTCTTTTGATGTCACCCACAGTTTCGAGGATATCTCCGACTGTAGAAAACGTGCACTTCCCCCGAACCATGTCACTAATGGTGAATGTGACTTAAGACAATTTATCTAATGCCTTTGAAACTTCGGTTTTGTAACATTTTTGTTATTCTTCGAGGATGCCATCAATGGTTACTTATGAGCTTCGTTTGACATCTGTTTTTTGTTTGTTTTTGAAGAACATCTTCTACTGTATTCTCAGTTAGGCTTTGTCATTTGGAAGATCGGGGTTGTATTTGAGCCCTGTTTTTGCAGCAAGGCTGCGTTTGAAGCACGCACCGATAATTAACTGTAAAAAGCTGTTTTGACTCTACTTCGCGATTTTGGCATTGTCAACAATTATTTTCTTCAGCTGCTGACTTTTATCACATTATTCTGTGAGCTCGATTGGCATTAATTTTTGAGGCAGCTTTGCTTTTGCTATTGTTGCTGCGTCTTCAGTTTACTTCTGTAATTTAGTCGGTATTTCAATCTTTTAACATGTGCTTTCAATTTAATTCAAATTTGATAAGTTTGATACATCGGATATTAATTTCAATCATCGCAGATATTTATGATGGATTTTTTGCTGAATTTCATCGCACGCCGCGCCTGCGTGATTAATGCCTAAATCCGTGTTTACCATGAAGCTATCCGATAATTTTTCAATTATTAGGCAACATCGGCGCCTACCAGAGGAATAATACAGCCTAGCATGTGAAAGCCATTGATTCCTCTGATGGTCTGACAATAGAGATATGTTGGAGTCGAAGATATTCATTTTGGCAATACTTTATGGATGGATCATGAAACTTGACAGGACATTTCTACAAAGCCCATTATAAACATTGTGGCTTTTAGTTTTATCTGTTGGTTTTATGGATTTCCTTTTGTTCAGCGGTTCTTGAATATATCATCCACGATATCAATCGACTCGTCACTTCTATGAAGAACAATAGATCATTAGTATGTTCCTTATGTTGGTAATGTAACATAAGATCCATTTTCTGATCGATCAATCGGAAAGCCTATTTGACTGCTGATACAAATTATTCGGGTTTTTATTGTTATTGCAATCACTTCTGAATTTAAACTAAATCACCCTGAAATCAAATACCTATTTTTCTGCATTTTATATATATTAAGTGTGATTTGAAATATTGACAATAAATCACTCAAAGCCTATCATAATTTCAATGTCGAAAATAGGGTGCGAAATATTGGAGGTGAGCCCTGATAAAATCAAATTCGCTCTAAATAACTGCGATGTGAGTTTAGCGAACTCATTGAGGAGGGTTCTAATTTCTTAGACTCCGACCATGGCCCCGAATCTTGTTAACATTTATGAAAACACCTCTGTGCTTCACGATTAGTTTCTCTCCCAGCGCATTGGCTTGATTCCATTCTACAGCGAAAAGGCTGACTAATACAACTATACATGGCAATGCAATTGTGAGGAGGAAGAAATTGAGGATTGCCAGAGCTGCAAGAGTTTCTTCAGGCTGCAGGTCCATAATAAAGAGGAAATCTGTAGAGAAGTGAGCTCGCTCGATATTGAGCCCGTTTACGAGCCCATGGAGTCTGATCGAAAGCCAGTTCTGCCCGTGGAGTTTAGGTCGAGCATTCAAAAGAATAAGCTCGTTGGAATTCCGATTGTGAAGCTTGCCAAAACCAGCAAGTAAATCTTCGTTTCAGTGTTGAGAAAGGCATCGGTAAAATGCATTCGAAGTGGTCTCCGGTTTCTTTGGCCACATTTCAACCGGATCCAGAAATTAAAATTGATGATACTGTCGAAATCAGCCCCGCCTAAAAAAAGTAAATATGCGACTCGTGCCCAGCAAAAGTCTTTGAGCTGCATTAAGGCGCCCTGGAAGCTGTGAACCCAGAAAAATGTATCCTCTGCGGAGAATGCCAGAAAAAGGCCGAATCGATGAGCATGGCTCGCTTCAAAAATTACATCCGAGTGGGTATGAAAAAAGATAGGTTTATTTTTACAGTGGAGTCGGTCGGAAGCATGCCGCGGCAACGATCGTCAAAAAGGGAATGAAAGTGCTCATAAAGAAGCTGAGCGTACTTTAGGATAAAATAAACTGATTGTAGTAAATCAATTCATCGAAAATTACGCATTGCATACATATAAATATGAATTGGGATTTGATGAAGGAATTCCAATGAACAATTCCTTTAATTATTTAATCATGCGACCTTTATTAATATTTGAGTCGATATTTTTGTTAAATAATTTCAATATAAATAACTCTCCACTTCTGCAGATCCCCGAAACCCTTTCTGTTTCTTAGACGTAAAAACGATAGCCCTCTTCCAATGCAAAAAACTCCTTTAAAGCTGTGCAGCTGGAAAGATTTTGCAAATCTATCATAAAATACTTAAGGATACTTGGAGCTAGCAACAATTGAATCCACCTTAATCAATCAGAACAAAGCCAAGACAATTGAAGACAACGGAATTGGATATAAAATTACAATTATCGAGCGTCGAAGATGTGCCTGCATATATTTTTGGCGGCCGATAACATCGCCAAACCAATGAAAACAAATGGCAAGTGAATTGAATCTACAACAATGTACGACTCATAATCACAACTAGACTCTTTACTCTAGAAACACAAGGCCCGATATGGCTCAATATCTGCAGACAGTTAACTAAAATGCAGAAGAAGATTACTATATTAAAAAAAGATTAAAATTAGTCTAAAACTCTTCAAATTATTCACCTTATGATCACATTATTGACACTCTCAGCATAATACACAATCAATTATTCATACAACATATAACATATATTATTGATGACATTGATAAAGATAGAAGTCGCAGGCAAGTACTTCGCATTGAGCAGAACAGTGAACTCCATCTTGCTTATCGAACAGTAAGTAATAAACAGGTTTCCAGGCAGATTTGGCAATGGAGTCACTCTGGTTTATGAAGGCCGCTAATTGCATTAGTTTACAGATATTGAGGAGATCATCAGGTAATGCAGCATGAAGTCAGTTAAAATAAGGGCTGAGACCAAAAAAGTAGATAATGCCTGCACTGTAATATCGCCACAAAAGGACAAAACGAATAAATAAGGCTAACAACTCGAATAGTTCAGATAACTGAAGCCAGTGTAAATTCCATAAAGCTGCGCTCGACTTTATACGCATTCCTAGTTATCATAATCATAATAAAAGCTGTAAAATCTGTAAATGCTGTAAAAGGTGTAAAAGGTCGAAAATTCCAATTCATGGACGAAGGCAGCATTTCAGAAACAAATAAAAACATAGGAAATAAAACCATAACTAAAATTGGCAAAGGTGAAATCATAAAACCCATACGAAGTCGAGAAAGAACGCAGAAATTCAAAAAAGAACAAACATTGCGAATAATATTTATCATCTTCACACTTAGAGCAAAGATATGATCTCACTATATACGAGTCTATTACGAACTTGTATGCTGAAGATGTGCAAAACGGAATCATTCAGAATTCCCTTGTCAGCCTGGAAGAAGAAACCCCAATGCCCAAACTGGAGCCAATTCGCAATAATCATAATCTCTAAAGTACAAACATCAAAATGTAAAATAAACAAAGACATTCCAGTACAGATTAAATTCTATAATATGACTCGATGAAAAAGTAATAAATGCTTTCCTTACAAAATGGAAATGACTTGTGCTCATTCTGTGAAGTATGCAAGAGATGCAGCACTTTTACATTAAAATAAGACTCACAAATAATGAACACTATCAATCGAGTCGTCGAAGAGAAGTTGGCAAGCAGAATATAAGAAATGGAGGCCCGTATTACAACGAATATCATCAAAAAGATGCAAAACTAAATTAAATTAAGGCGACGCGAGCGTTAGTAAGCAAGAGAACGCTAAAAATAAAGGAAGTTAAACGAATAAATTCCTCATAAAAAATAAATAGAACAGTCATTGAAAAAGCCAAACTACAGTGATAATGTGTAACAAGAAGATATTCATCCAAATAGTCTAAAGGTCATCGAAAAGCTGCAGTATTTCAACGACCTCACAATCTAAAATCATCCCAAAAATCCTCATAGAATCACAGTAAACTAGAACTTCAAGTGGACCTTCATTATCAAAACCAATTATGTCCCGTCAGATGGTGTTTGCATCAACATTATCGACCAGAAAACTGCCTAAACAATGCCTATCAATCTGATTCCCAATGGATAATTTACAGTCGGGCCCTACACTGCTCGATTCTAGGGCAAATTATAGAAGGTCTATCAATTGTTCTACTTCGATGACAAATCGGAAATGCATTGTTTCGGACCTGTTTTCGGGTTTGAAACTGAGGCTGTTCATTCAAAGACGGGCAAATTGCAGGAGGAGAAATTTATGGCAAAGATCGAAGCTGGAAGAAAAAAGTATAACGTGAAGAGAAATGCAGATGAAGTTTTTCATCTCTTGAATGAAATGGGAATTCATTGTTATAACTTTGAGAATTCCCAAGAGCTTATTGAAGGAATTTTTAAAGATATTTGATACGTTGAGTTTGTATGCACCATCTTAAAATTGCAGTTGAATCTCTTTCAAAAATCCGAGGTCTTTTTCTCACAAAAAAATATCCATAAATCTATAAATATATCTGTATAAACTTTCAATAGCAGACTCCTGCTTTGAAATTAAATAATAATGTAAATTCTATAAATTTCATGTGTGTTGTCGTTTGAGGACAAATATCGTTTCATATATTATGACTCCACGCATTGGGTATTGACAAGGCTTTTGGTTTAGTAACTGTTGTTTATTGACATGAAATCTAGAGACGAAGGGTCATGAATAACGAAGCTGAACCTGACAAATAAATAATTATTCTCATAATTTACTAAATAAGAAGATAATTCAATTCGAGCATAAGAGTAATTTAAATATGTTGTCATTCATCAGGCTATAAAGTTTCTTAGTGGTGACATATAGAAGGCAATGAGATATCTCTGAACTTCGAATACATAAATAGAAGTAAAAAAAGTATCTGCCCATATTTGTCAGATTGAAATTATTTATTATAATCAATGTTCGCATTTGTCATAAACATGTAAAGTCTAATATGTATACAAAAATCAATCGAACCAAGCCTTAATATTTTGGAACTGGGAGATTCTGATATCTTCATATTTGTTAGTCTATTTTTGGGTTTTTCAGATAATTTTGTAGTTTCTTTTTTTTGGCTTTATGACTCATAAGCGTTCTTATATTTCTCTTTTATTTTACGCCCGTTTGATTCTCTACTTTTTCAATCATTTTGCATGTTTAATTATTTATCGAGGTATTTTATGTAATTTCTTATTATTTTCTGCTTTACTACTCTTAAACTAACTCCTCTTAAACTAACTACTCTAAAACTATATCCTCTTAAACTATTCCCTTTTAAACTATTTCCCCTTGAGCCATTTCCTCTTGAACTATCTACTCCTTAATTATTTCCGGCTAAATAATCTCTTCCTATTCTTCTTGAACAATCTCCTATTTAATTATCTCCTAATCAACAGCATCCTATGAAATTGTATCATCATTAATTATTTCTTATTTTATCTCATCTTTTGTTGATCTTTTCTTTTTTGACAATCGTTTATACTGTCTCTAATGATTGTTCTCATGTTGGATTTTTTCAAGTTATTTAGTACTTTCTGAAGGCTATATGATCTGCTCTGATTATTCTATATTCTTTTATTGAGTATTCTAAAAATTAATGTTCTTTGACTGTCGAATATGATTTCGAATGTTTTTTTATTACTGAATAGTTTGTTTTCGAATGTGCTTTGATGTTCGAATGTTTTACTATTATTGAATGTATTTTAACTATTAAATGTGATTTCGAACATCCTTTGACGATCGGATATGATTTCGAATGTCCTTTGATTATCTAATATTTTGCTTTCGGATGTTCTTTGGAGTTTAAATATTATCTTATTACTGAATGTTCTATGATTTTATGCTCTATTATTGAATGCTCTATGATTGACCGCTCTATGATTGACTGCTCTGCTGTTTAATAATTTATGATTGTGATTGAATGCTCTAATAATGAATGTTCTTTTATTGGATTGTGTCCTCGCTAAGGTTCTACAACCAAGTTTTTTTCTTCTCTTGAATATCCTTTTTTATTTCGCTATTCCTTTTACTTTCGCTATTTCTTTTACTTTCACTATTCCTTTTTATTTCGCTATTCCTTTTACTTTCACTATTCCTTTTTATTTCGCTATTCCTTTTACTTTCACTATTCCTTTTTATTTCGCTATTCCTTTTATTTTCACTATCTCTTTGAATTTTTTCTGCCTCATTTCGACTTTCTTATTATTGAATCTGTTATTATTAAATTCGCTCTTCAGTTTCGATTTCTGATTAAATTTCCTCCCTTTCCATTTCTCTTTCCATTATTTCCCTTTCCCTTTCTCTTTCCATTTCCATTTCCATTTCCATTTTCCTTTGTTTGTTAATCCGACCCCTTAGAATTTCCCCCTATAGAATCATATCCTCCTGAGTACTCTCCGATGGAATGATCTCATCTTATTAAGTTTATTGAGTATTCTCCAATTGAATTAGCTCCTCCAATGGAAGTTCTTATTCTTACTATTACTCTTAAACTTTCTGTTCATCACATTTTGAAAATGTTTAAACTTCAACCAATACAAATAGCGTTGACAGAACCGCACATCCAATATGACAAATCACAACAATGAGGGTCAATCGATCGATAATTGCGAATAATTCTGCATTGTCCTGATATCGTGCATTGAGGTACAATAACAAATTAAGTAACGCTGAACAAAATAGACATGCATTTAGAAAGTGAAATGCTAGTTTCCCTTTGAAAATAGAGCTACTCATCTAATAGCTACAGCATATAAGAGCGATTGTTAAGTCAACACATCCCAGGAGAACTGGCTGTATAGTACTATCATTATATATCGAATGGATTATTGCACGAAATAAGGGTCGGATACCAAACATTATGGCCATGAGGAAAGAACATTTTTAGATTCTGAGCATGTTGTTGAGAAAATACTTGAACAGCTTGTTGTATTGAGCCTAGAAAAGAGGGTATGCCACAATGGAAAACACTATAAACGGGAAAACGAATAGAACTGTCAAAACTGAATACATTTTCTAAATGAAGTCATAGTGGAAAAAAAAGTTTGTAAATTGACGGAAAGCCAGAAACACAAAATTTGCAATATTGTCCTCAAAGAGCATTATGAATAAATAGCCATTGAAAGAAAATGGTCTGAGATACCGACTGATTTTGAAATTGAAGAGACACTTGAAAATAAATTTCAAAATAAGGAACTGTATGGCTGCTAAAGGCACTGCTTGCAATAAATAGTCGATGGCATTCTGAGGTATGGAATCTCCAACTCTTTCGATATTCACGTATTTATTGTTTGCTCTTTGGTTATAAAATTCCACTGACTTCTTTAGATTTGTGATGAAGCCGATTTTTATGATGTTATACTTGACTGAAGATAGAACTCTTGCAAACTCAAACACATCGGAAATAACACCCTTGTAATCAGCTTTATGATACTGATAAAATAAGTAGTCGCCTAGTAGCCAAAACAAAATTTTGATTTTGTTTGGGCGAAAGATAGAACTTAATCCCAGAACTTTACCTCCATTTTCTAAGGATCTATTATTTGATTAGCATCGATTACCGTCGATTAGGGAATAAAATTGTGAGCAAGAGGTGCAATTTTGAATACTAATTGAACATGTCGCGCATTCAGATGAACAATAATTGACGCATTTGTTATCTTTCGATTAGTAATCTAAACAAATTGAATTATTGTTGACAATTGTTGGAATTTGACTTGGAATATTTTCAGGATTTTCAGTCTTATTATCCGTCTTATTTTCAGTCTTATTTTCAGTCTTATTGTTAGGATTCTATTTGGCAGGATAGTAAAGCTGAATCCCACATTATTAATCATCTTCAAACAAGATCTAACTATTCACACACAAAGTGAAATTCTCCCCAGTTTGCAACAAACATCTCGGCGATATCTTATTATAGTATAAAATCTGATTTTCAGTCACCACCACAAATTATTACTCCTTCGAGTTAACATTTAGCCCAATTATTTTGTTCGTTACTGGAAAACTTTACCATACTTTGAATA
>NW_028282298.1:0-27140 GCF_059751285.1 Brachycentrus maculatus | reverse complement strand
CCCAACCCCAACCCAACCCCAACCCCAACCCCAACCCCAACCCCAACCCCAACCCCAACCCCAACCCCTGAGTGCTTGATCTGAAAGATGTCATATAAATAGGAAACAAATTGCTCAATTTATATGATTTGTAAATTGTCGAATATTTATGGGAGCTCTCCAAAAGTTGCCCGATCGATGAATAGACGATCATTGTGATCAGTTTACTCTCATTCTGTCTCAAATATTTGCAGCAAGCTCCATGTTAATTCTAGGTGGAAAGCTATATGAGTTTATCATAAATAGCCAATATTTTTTTTAAAGTTTACAGGACTAATTCAAATGGCTATAGCATGCTCCTAAATTATTTGCAGCTCACCAGAAATAATCGTCAATGAGAAAGGCTAATGCATATATATTCATTGATATATTGATAGTTTATTATATATTCGAGCAATGAAATATCTGACAACTGCCTTCTTGTTTGCGCTGTTTGCATTCGCGATTCACTGCGAGGAATGCACTGTTCAAAACTACATAATTCCTTACGCCGCCTTGGACTCAGCCTTTGATGGCGGCATTAATGCTGTCCGAAGCAAGGATAACTTGATCAAACTGATAGAATAGCCGAACGCCTAGAATATTCAAGCCTATATTGTTTCAATAATGCCTTACTCGGTCCCACTTTTCGTCATGGCCATCGTGACATTTATCATATTCGTGGCCACGATAATCCAGGTAATATGTTTTAATACCTGCAGCAAATAGTAATTATGTCCTGATTTAGATGCTGTGGTAATGAATTAACTTCATCAACGTACAATGTCTGTTGCATGCGAACAATGACCATCTTCTTTATTCTGTCCTCGTTCGTGGCGGCTGCGCTTTGCATTGCTGCCTTAATAGTCAACAGCGATATTCAAAAAGCCATCGACTACACGTCATGCAATACAGTAAATATCATCGATTAAACCTACCAAGGCAACAACAACCAATCTATGCCCTGGTCTGGCATAAACAATTTCGGAAATGATATTAATAATTTGGCGATCAATATTCAAAACACAATTCCTGCGCTGGATGCCTATGTCAGTCCTATAAATCCTGCATATAATCAAGTGATCGACACAGCCTCGCCTTCCCTGTATTTCCAATCACAGCAGTTTACTTGTACAAACTCTGCTCAGACAATATCTTGTCCTTTCCCTTCGAGTGTCCTCACTTGCTCAGCTCCTTATAACCCTTCGTTCAATCTAGATTACTGCAATGCCAATGTGAACACATCTGTTCGGAGCCTTATTTCAGCCGAAATGGCTATGAACTCCACGGCCTGGAAAAACAACATCGTCAGCATGGATGCAACCCTAACAAATCTCAACACGAACCCGCAGTAAATTAATAGTTTGGTGACGCAAGTTACAAGTTTCACGTAGTCTGTTGCCATCTACGAGACGAGCCTTCAAAGCGCATTCAGCCAAGTAATTATGTGATAAATTTAGGCTGAGAGTGTGAACTACAGTCTGTAAATTGCACTGTACGTATTCTATTCATTTTTGCTGCTTTGCTCTGTCGCCAGCATCATGACTGTCTGCTGTACATACTACTGCAATAACTTTTCCTGCAAATGCTGGACTTACGTCTTCTGGTATGTGTACTTCTTATTCTCGTTGGTGATGTTTATTTTGGCAGGCTTGTTTTTGGTAGGGAGTATTTTGACCTTTGACGCCTGTACCGTCTACCCTTACTATTTCAACAACCAGACTAACTTTGCCCAGTTGGATTTCTCGGACAACCAAGCCGGCAGCATCTTCTAATCTTGCTTCTTCTAGAATTAGACATCAATATTCTCGGCGTTCACAGACACCACCATCCTGAGCCAGTTCGGGACACTTAAGACCCAGTATGAGGCAGCGACCCCTGCTGCTGGCTTTTATAGCGTCGTGACTAGTATCGAGAATACCCTTTTAGGATACTATACAAACCCAAACACAGTTGTCATCGCGAATGTCCCAGACACCCAGCAGCCAGCTGTTGCTTTAAATAACTTCAATATGTTCGCTAATGCCTCCGACCCAGCTAACCAGCAGCCTTGTAATCTGACTTAGTATGAAGTTGTATATAACCCAGTTTCCTGCAACCCCTACTTGATAAACCAGGCTATGGATAATAACTCTTGCGTTGTGCTTTCGACTGTCTATAACATTTCCAGCATTTCAACTAATACAGCCAATGCTTTCAGCGCGCGAGGCTGCAACAGTGAATCAAGCTTATGGACAACTTCTGTGACTGCACTGACTGACTATGCGACCAGCATACGCTCAATGTTAGAGGGACTGTCGCCAGTGACTTTCAACTCAGGCAATCCGCTGCAACAATATGAGCTCAACTATTTCAACTATTACAGGCAGGTGAGCAATTACTTGAATAGCGCAGTGCAAAGTCAGTTTAATTCATTCTTTACCCCTTACAACAGCCTGTATGAGGGATCGAGCTGCACATTCATAACTGCGAGTATGAATAGCATCGTGGATATCGCATGCAACCAATTGTTCCCCTACTTCAATGCCCTGTCGAGTTTAAACATCGCATTATCGGTCTTTGTATTCATAATGATGATCCTGTCATACTTCTTGACCGTTCGGTACCAGTTCTATGAGTTCTTGGAAGGCAACTTCTAAAATTTCGGAGTCACAACATATAAGATTGATAAACTTCCAGGCTACACCATGGATTCAGACAGAACAAACCAGGTTGAAATGCTCGAAAGAACTTATTGATTTCATCCTAAATTTGTCCATTTATGACTATCATGCTCCCATTTACTCGCTGATAACTCACTACAATCTAATATACTCTATCGAGCAGAAGCTATGCCAATATCACTCACATTCAATCGTATTTAATTTACATTAAGTTAAATGCATAGTTATATCTATACATATAGCCTTGATGCGATCCCTGCACTCCTCCAATTGCAGATAATGCATGTCTAGCACCCTGATGACCAACAAATAGCTTCTTTGCATTTTATTCAACCAGATAAACATGATAGGCATGTGAATAAATAAAGATATGATTCAATAGAGATATTAATAATATTTTACACCATTAAATCCTTCTGTCAAACTTAATTAGAGTCTAAAATCTCCAACTTTTCAACAAAATAAGTTTCATTCTTTAACAATAAAACATTCTCAATATTAAGTGTGTTAGTATGTTCACTAAGTCACAACAGCAGTATCATAATATCCAATCAGAGTAATCTTTCGTTGGTCAGTATTTCTTTGATCTGTTTTGCAACATCCTCGACCGGATTCTCTCCATTTAGGTGGTGGACAGCGCCTATATTTTCTCGATAGTATTCGAGGAAGGGTTTGGTTTGCCCATTGTAAGTGATGAACCGTTTACGAATGGCTTCGATGTTATCGTCAGTTCTGCCGCTCATTTTTCCGCGTGAGAGAAGGCGTACCTCGAGAGTCTCGAGGGAGCAGTCCAAGTAAATAAGTGTTTTAACTTCGACTTCGTCTCCCATAACCTTTTTCCAAACTTAATAGTTTTCAGCACTGCGCGGGAAGCCTGAATTCACAAAATATGTACCATCGATGAGAAATGTCTTGTCGTTGTTGCCGTCTTTGAAGATATTCTTCTTGACGATTTCAACAAGCATCTCGGAAGGAACCAACTTTCCCTCAGCCAAGAATTCTTTGATCTTGGCAGATTCGTCACTTTCGATTTGGATGAATTCTCTGAGGAGATCTCCAGTCGAGTAGTGTATGAATCCATAATTCTGGATCATCAGCTCGCACTGAGTACCTTTGCCAGCACCAGGGCCTCCTAATATGAACACAATTTTAGGTTTCATTGAGGTTTCAGAGCTCATCTTCTTCAGTTGTTAGAATATGAATATCAACAATACTCTTTGATTGATTTAAATACTAATCGAGGCTATCTATTTCTGACTGAAGCTCAGATGACGTCAGAAAATATCGGCCGAAATTTTATAGTGTTAATGACAACTTTATGTTAATCTCTTGTACCCTAAGTGCCGAACAAAGCACTAAAAGGTAAAAGCCGGTTGTCTTTCAATAAATGTGCAATAAATGTGGGTGCCATGAATTGACAAAAGCAGCAATTCCTTTGTTTACTTAATAAATACCTCAAATTCAAACCGTTTTGATAAATTGGTTTCGCCAAAATAAATAAGTAATAAGTTTTATTAAATCTCTCTTGCGTAGTTTTGAATATCCAGTTTCTATTTTTTTTGTTCTTTTTGATGGTAGGGTTGCGACTGCTCGAATAGCAGCTTCGTGAATTAGGGAACTTGTCCATGATTGTTAATCACTACTTCATGCTGCTATTTATCCTGATATTGCAATTATTTAATTGTCGATGAACTCCCAATAAGCATTGAGTACTGGCCAACATCGATAAATTATATATCGCATTTATCTAATCATATTTGATTTATACTCGAGTGATTGTGGCATATTCTAACTTGTATTATGTTTATGGATGGCCATGCATCTTTTAATTGAATTGTTTGATGTGATGTTTCCATTCATTTAAATAGCCGAATCCGATATAAGCATTCGCATCAAATGTAAGAGGAATCAAAAAATATCCCGATTATTGAACTGACCAACAGCATAATTAACGACATGAAATCCTTATCTGGAGTACTGCAGCCCATTTCAAAAGCTCTCTACCAAGTACTTCGTTGCATATATTAGAACAATAACGCCATACTAAACGAGTTGCTCATTGCGAATGAAGAGAACACAGGCTTGCTCATACAAAGACTACTCTCCCACGCATTGAGTATTGCCCAACACAAGAACCTATCTGTTTTTGCCTTAACCATCGTCTCCAAGGCCATCACGTGTATCAAATCTTTAAAATGGTCCTCATAAAATCAAAGCGAAGGAGCAACAATGTCCTAGATCTTGGCACAGATCACTAATATCATCTGCTTGATCAGTGTGCAGCAATCTGGGCAAGATAGTTCTCTCCGCGTTGTCCAGACCACCTTCAGCTTCATCGATTAAGCATTAATGAAATTCTTCAAGACCAATGAACTCACCAAAATCTACTCCGTCTTCTTTAATTAATGCAAAGTTAATATGGTGCTCAAAAATATCTGCGTTAGCGCTTTATTTGCTCTCACGTAATGTCTGTTCGGGTACGGGTCTGTTTAGTAGTCGTTTCAGATTCTCGAGTCCTTTCTTTACTACTTGTTCGAAGGCAAAAAATACACATGGATCAAAGGAAACGACATTAGGGGATTGATTTGGGATTTGACGATTGTTGCCGTTAAAAATTTCAAAGCAAATCATATCATTGCGTTAGTTTCACGCCCTTCAACGATTGCTCTAATCTAGAAAATGTATGAATTATCTTGTGAGTCCATTTTCCTGAAGAAAAACAAGAACTTCTATATCGTGGCAACAGAATACCAAAAGAGCCACAACCAGCAGAACAAATAACTATACGAAATCAGCGATTTTATAAGATTCTTCAAAGCCTATGTCAGCATTTCCAACTCATTATCTATATAAGCCATGAAAATCGTATAAAAATAGCTTGTGAACTTTCGACTGACGATCTCGAAATTGACAATAATATGTGATCTCGAAAGGAATTCGAGGATGTACATATTTTTAGAAGCAATTTGTCAGCTTCTGCTCAGCCAATATGTACCTATCATTATAAAGCAGGATCTACCTCTGTCATTTGATAAAGGCATCATTATGATTGAAATTCTCAGCAGGATCAGCGAATAGCTTTGCCTTTGCAATTAAAGCATCAAAGTGCCCTCTTGGGAAACAAATGAATATTTCCTCGACAAGATCTGCCACGAGGAGCCGAAGATCACAGAAAGCGATTTCGCACGCTTAATCAAGAATACCTTTTTCCAGTTGCGACTAAAATACGAAAAAGATGAAGACTTAATAAATTACAAAAAAGCATTGGGCAGGCAATAATCCCCACGCAGTCTTTCGAGTCTGCCTTCCAACATGGGAAACACCAAGAAATGGGAGTTGTTCATAAGGTGCATCATCAAGACCGTCAGATATTTGTCTTCGCTGGGCTTCGTCACGAGTGACTTCGAGGAGGACCCGACCCGCAAGATACTGCTTGAACTACAATATTGGTTTCTCATCACCCCCAGCTATCATGCCAAGAACATGATCCTCCAGGAACTGCTTGTGACTGCCAACCTATTAACGAATAAGCTGCAGGCCATCAAGGTGAGCCAGTGCGTGCAAATAGGCTCGAACATCCTGTATGGGTACTACGAAGACTTGGATAGCATTGGACTCACAATAATATTCAAAATGATGGCAGGGGTCAAAGCAGACTGGGAAGAAGGTAAGAGTTTCGAATAGCTGGATGAGATTTACCATCTCACAATAGAGATATTTCGATAGTAAAAGCTCATCAAAAATGAAGCTCAATTCTCAATGACTATCCAAGCAATGGTCCAGTGTGCAAACTCACTGCTGGCAGATCTTGAGCAGCCAAAATAAAAGTCCTTGATACTGCCAGTGTCGGCGAAGCGGCAGCACAAAATGATCGAGTACATCATAGAGAGGCTATTGGCCGTGATCAGAAACAGCATAGAATACGCTGCATCCGAGTGGAATTTTATCACCGCCTTCTTCATCACTTTATGCTATAGCAAAAATACTAAAATCAAGCAGAACGGGATCGAGCAAATCGGTCACCTCACCAACGATATTCTGAAATCCGAAAACTTTTCCGAAGGCTACTAAGTCAAAAAGTAGCAGGATATCATGGGCCTGTACCTGGAGCTGTCGAAGGCTCATATCAAGGAAATTGAAATGCAAATCATTGAGCAGCTGAAGAGCATAATGCCCCGCATACAGCATCAGAAGGCACTCATGGACGGTTTCAGAATTGCCAAGATCTTCGCTGAATCCGAGCAGGACAACAAATAGATAATTAGCAGCACTCACGAATTGCAGTAGATTCTAATCAAGGAGTGTCTGTTCAGAATTATCGATCATAAGTATCTCAAGATGATCCTTGACGGGCTGCAGGTTAAATTTTCAGAGAAGAATGAGGAATACCGACTGATCAACCTGTTTTGGAGTATCTCTGACCACTTCCGGGGGAGCATCATGCAAGCACAGGACTCCATAGAGTTCATGTAGCTGTGGGAGAGCCTGTTCAAGAACATTTGGATGATTTGCTAGGCATCAAAATCGTCAGAAACCAAGCAATCAGCTATTCATGTGATGACTCAAATTCTTGGGGAGTCTTCTTCTGTCTTATAATTTGATTTCACTTTGAGTATAATCTCAAAGTATTACCAGCCAACGGTGCTGCTCCTCTTGGGCATCCATTCATCTTCCTTTGTGGAGCCACTGAAAACTGCATAGACTTCGAAAATCGCATTGAAAAATTGCATGAAGACTTTCAAGAAGCTCATCTCAAAGTAGAATAAGACCAATGAGCAGAAGGAAAAAATAACGATAAACATATTATAAATCAACACATCAATAACCAAGTATATTCAAGATCATATCGTGAAGTAATAAATAGGGCAGTTGTCAATGGAGCTCCTATTGTAACTGGCCAACTACATTCTCAATGCCTCAGAAGATAAGATCTTTGAGGGCTATTTATTGGAGGAGGGTCTAAAGGAGATGTTCCAAGCCATAGAGAACTTGATCAAGATGTGCGCAGCTCATAGTGATAAAATCGACACAGCTAAAATAGATTTGAACAGCCACCTTTATAAAAAGAAATTGAAGCCAGTTCTCTAAAAAATAACAGAAATATATCAAACGGGAATTATTGTCCAGGATGAGATTAAATCAGCTTGAATTGTATTTAAGACCGACCGCAAAATGACTATATTTATGTTTTCATAAGCGTATCTATATAAAATTTCGAAATCCTCTGAATCAAATCAGGATTTGTTTGGTATATCGATTATTTATTAAATTCCTTCCACAATTGAGCCGCCCTTTACGATCCAATTTACCTAAACTTTCCTCTATTCACTCATTCTAAGTTTGAACCTCTTAAAATGTTATTAAGATGCAATATTTTCTTTTGAAAGAACCATCCCAAGCACCTACAACTTCTTGAAATTCTTGAAAGTTTCAACTTAGTACTTTTTTATGAAATCTTCGTGTTAAAATATATTTACTGCAGCCGAAGGTGGTTATGGATGGAAACTTCTCACCAATTAGAGACATGATGCGATTTGTCATTTTTATTGGAATCTCCATTAGTATATCTAGTTTTTATAAGTTACCTCTTTGGCCCCAGTCGAACTCGACAAATGACTCTGCTTTGATGTTTGTATAAGAAATCCCCAAATATTTCAAATTATGAAATCTGTTGATAACATGAAGATATTCATTGCCGATATCGCTTTGACCTAAATTCAAATAAATCAGTGATTTTTGCGAATTGACTTGAATTTCTTAAATTATCTTGCCCAGAGAGTTTTGTTTAATATGCACTTCAGCTAAAAATATCAGGGATAGGTACAAAATGCAAAATTCACCAGCTTTTAGATCGCCTCAAAGCCGAAAATTCGATCCCAAAATACACATCTATCGATGATGAAACTTTTTAAGGAGGAAGGCAAATGCATTTATCCACTCAATTACATGCAGTCCATGATTAGCTTTTAGAGTTTTATGCAGGCGAAGTATTTTAAGTTGCTCGGGTGAATTTCTTTACATTAGCCTATAGAAATATGTTCATAAATTACTGAGCCAAATTTGCTTTAATTCGGGGTTGCGAGAATGCACAGATTGTATCAGATCTTCTGGCACTATGTTGATTTCTATAGATGTTATGTAGAACTTACGAAAAATATTGAGCTATCTTAAAAAAGTAAAGCGGGTATTGATTTATTGAACAAGATAGGGGCAAATATTCTGCTTGCTCTTTTCCTCATCATTCACGTACGTCCCTAATGTGAGGTACTTTATTTTGGTATTTATGATCTTTAGTTCCCTTTTCTAAAAACCCTATAAATCTCCCAAGGTGAGATTCTAAAGATCGACAAGTTGGCCGAACATATCCAATATTTTCTGAGTCGGAGGAAGCGCATTCTTTCTAATCTGCATAACTTTCCTGTTAAAAACCTTTGACATTTCGAATTAAATTACGTCCTCTCCAACATTAAAAATATAATGCAACTTTTGGAGATGGGGAAAGTTTTTAACTATATATTCTAAGCAGATCTCATCAAATTCATTGGGTCCGGATATCTAGATCCTATTGAAAATATTTTGCGAAGCATTTTGAATATGGTTCATTTATTTCACTTTCTGCCGAATAAGCTACTGTATGACTTGCGACGATACAATTTTATTAGATTTCCCAATTATTAGGAGTGTCTTCGAAATGTTTTACGGCTAAACAATCTTTTAGGATGAGCTTTGTTTGTGGACTATTAATTCTCCAACGGGTTTCAAATTAGACTTGTCTTCTTTTGCTTTATTTTCAGTTCCTGCAGTTATTTGACATCGCTAGATAGTTTTTATTTTGTGATTGGATTCTTAGACTTTTTTTTATTCAATGGAATTTATTTTTGACGGGATTTATATTTGTTTGGGCTTCTTTTATTTTTTAAAGCCTCTTGGCTCCATTTTTTACACTAAATTGTGCGATATGCTCTCATTAGTTGCTACTGGGACTATGTTTTTATTGATCCCCATAACCTTATTGACTGCTCGCTCTACACAAGAAGCCATAAGTTCTTTTTTTTATTCTTCGCTATGGGAATCTCTTTCTTCATGCTCTATTTCAATTGAAAAGCCTTCTTCTCGCTATTACTCATCGGATAACAGCTGCTATGAGGCGTTTATATTCCTTCTTATTCTTCCAATGCTATTTTGGATCACTAAGTTGCTCTACACTGAGTCGATCTCATAATCCCGACGCCTTGGGCCGTGCATATCCTCAAGTTTCAGACAATTCTGTGAGAATTAGCTTTGACATAACCAAAGTTTTCCAAGGCTGCCGTCGAATTCGGTGTAGATATGTGTACTGTTCTTCAGCATCTCTAAACTGTTGCGATTGATTTAATTGAAAAGCGAAGCACTACTCCACAGACTGTCTGCCATAATTTAGATATTGTGAAGGAGACTGTCATGATTTGTGCCCGGGAAACTACTCCTTTCTTCATTTATGCTCTCGATAGATTTGAAATGATGAAGTAATTGTTAAATCCTGTCCTCGAATTACTGCTTCTCTGGTAGACTTTTGCTACTGAGATTGTTAAATTGCTTGATGAAGTTCCAAGTTTATTCGATCCAATCATCCGAGAAAGTGTCAGCCAGCACGTTCAGTTTTTAGAGGATTCCCTGAGCCAATGTATCTTTCCATTTTCTGATTTACTCCCAGAGCTGATCCAGGTTGCTGAACTCCTATAAATATTGATAAGGATTACACTCTTGAGTTGTTCGAGAGCATTCTTCATCTTCAGTCGGTTTTGGGCAGATTAAGGGTGGGTGTTGTTGCATTTTAAAAGAGAGAGAGGCTTGGAGGATTTATTTAAGATCTTGATTTAATGTTATGCATGATTCTGTTCAAGGCATTGCGAGCAGATTATTCTGTTTCCTATATAATTAACCAGCTTATACCCTTGCATTAGCTATTGATGCATAGCAAATTTGCTTATGCTTGATGCTTGGAGCACTTTATCATTTAGCTGCAATCAATAATTATTGTCAATATCTATAATTTGATTCAATTTGGCGTACTCTAGTTTGACTACATTTTATAATTCTCATTTACAGTATATAGATAAATAAATTAATAGAACTATAATGATATAGTGGGGCTTTAATTGGGTGGAATTGCGCACTGCAATAATCTCATTATCTCATTATAGAATTATGGTAGTTTACAATAGGAAGCGATATTGTAAGCAAGCGCATACTTGCGAAATAATTATGAAAATCAGTATCAAACAACCCTTTCAGTCCCAATGGCCGGTTGAAATTCACTAAGCTCTTGGTCGACAGCATTCGACTTCATCTTCTTAATGCAGTGGTAAACCACCTTAATGAATCCATTCACTATCAGCAGTATGCATACGGTCAGCATGATGTGCCCTAGTATCATATACTGGCTGCCATTGACAGTTGCGCTGATCCCATAAGCTACGAGTATCAAGATGGGGAGCAAGAGTAGGAGAATGTGCTCGACTGTGACAAGTTTGCGATTGACATGGTAAATTTAAAGCCTGCTGGCATTGATGTAGATCAAGCTGGCCAGGTTGACCACAATCAGCAGGACGCATGCTGGAATTGGGTATAAACCGAGGAAAGATGTGCACACTGCGATCAAAAAGTATCGAATATTGCGTAGTACAATGTATATCCTATGGTGGTTCGAAGGCAGGCTTTCAATAGGCAGCTTCAGGAAAAACATATCCTTATACCAATAGGTATACTCAAAGTAGTCCACCCGGAAGTATTTCTTGTTCATATACAACATGGTCAGCACAGGCATCAGAATGGCGAGGATGAGCACAAGAAGGCAGAAAATTGAATTAGGGAGGTTGCTTCTATTAGCAGAATCAGGATAGGACAAGTTATTTAGTTGCACGAGGCCTGCAAACAGGAATACTAAGTATTGAAACTGCCACATTTGCTGCCAGAAATTCATCTTTCTTTCCACTATCCTGATCACGAAGAGCTTCATTTTTTCAACCCGGCTCAGCTCCTCCTCCTCCTCAATCACCAAATTTTTAGAGATCTTCATTCGGAGTACTGTCAGAAGCAGGAACCAAACCACAACCAGGATGTTAATAATCACCAGCGGGTATACAGCTCTCGTGAAATTAATGTCTCTGTTGTATTGTGTGAATTTTAGAGGGCTGTATTGCACTATGTTTCCTAACAGCAGTTCTTCGATGCTCGACCTGACGCTTTGAGTGAAGTAGTCAAAGTTCTATACTCGCTGAAGCCCTTTCAGCGCAGTTTTGAAGCTCATCGGCAGATACGGCGCATCGACGTAGACATGCAAAAATACGATTTGAAGCATCAAATACATCTCTTGCGTAATGACACTGTTCCCTAAGAATGCGAACACTATCGTGCTGATAATGACTATCCAGCTGACGGCCTCGAAGAATATCCCATATTTTGTCAGAGAGGCAAGCTATTAAGCCGGTAAACGATCAAATCGACGCAATTGAATCGATGTTAGATTTTTGAGGATCGAGCCAAAGTTCGTTAGCGAAAGTGCGATTGGTTTTTATGAATCCAACTGAAGCAAGCGATTGCTGTATCCACTTACTGTGATGTTCTATGACAGAAAATTTGGCAGGATTTATCTATCGCTCACATATAATGTCAGCTGTTTGTCCAGCAGGCTCTCGGGGATGTCGAACTGTAATATTTGATAATCTTTAAACTCCAGCAGTAAAGTTGGCACCAGGATTTTGTTGTAGCTGCTCAGCCTGCCATATATATAGGGCAGTTTCTGCAAGGATTCAGGATATCTAACGCTGATTTGGCACTCAGGGTCGAATTTAATGTCAGTTACTATTTTTTATCTGTATTAGAGTATAATCTTATTAACGATTGAAGTCAGCTCGGGATCGGGTTTGGTAAAATATTTTGATTACTCAGATTCTTTCTCGGGAAGAGGCTCGGGGACAGGCTCAGGTTGAGGAGTCGTACTATTTTCCTGTGATTCCGTTTAATTTTCAGACACTTCCGGGGCAGGTGGAGTCGACAACTATTTCTTATTGACTTCAAAAAGAATTTATGAAATTCCGAAATACTTTTCATTGTTACTTCTTATTTTAATGCTAATTTTTTCTCCTTCGTATTTCATCAACGAGGTCATCAGCTTGGTCCATGTGTAGAATCCATTGACATCTCCCAATGGGCCAATAAGCTTGCCGCCATTGCCGAACCCTTCACAGTATCCGACAGGTTTCTCTCCTTTCTCCACAACCGTCAAATCCAAGATTAATGCATCGTCTAGCTATAAGAAAAATTCCTCTGAGTGAGACTCTCGATCTTCTTTCGGGATTGTGTGTGCAATTAGAATAATAATTCTAATTTCTTCGTGGGGTGGCAAATTGAATTCAATAGGCCCGATTGATGAATACTTTGAACTAGATGACTCATAGATTGACATCCTCAGAGGCACTTCATTACATGTAAAAGTTGTGGATGATAATTGCATCGTAAATAATTAGAGATGTGCTTCGGGTATACACTAACCCTTAACGAGAGTGAATCCCTCTACACAAGATGAACAGTTGGTTAGAGAGGCGCATGACTGGCAGCTGGTGGGGCATAGCGAGCAGCCAAGGGCTATCTAGCTCTGAATTCTTTTAAAGTAGCCATTGGCACAGACAGAGCAGCTGTTTTCGACAAACATGAGAAAGTTATTGCAGCCAAATGCTACTTTCAAGTTTGTAATTCCCCAGGTGCCAGTGTACACCATTCCCTCGAAGTTGATTTTCATTTATTTGGGCTTGATCCGGGTATCAAGAACGTGATCGATCTCAAACTTTTCAGTGATCTGATGGACTCCATTACACTTTAGGGGATTAACCTTGGGGTCTATATCTTCTCGTTTCAGATAATCGATGAACCCTTGGTCTATTTCATTACCTTTTTCATCGCTGATCACAATCGACAGCAAATCACTAAACGGCGTCCACGAAGACCTCACCAAATTGAAAGTCACTATGAAATTCTGGTAATTTTCATTAAGTTCGACAGATATGTTGAGGATTGAGTCTTGAAACATCCCGACCACCTCATGGGAAATAGTTGATCCATTCTGATGCTGGTACTCGCATTTGGTTCGGCTGTCCTGGTTCCATCTTGAAGCAATCATCGGGTTTGATGAATTGGCTGCCAATTTGATTTCCACCTATGGTAACATTTGTATTTACTGCCATGCTTTCCTTAAGTGCGCAATCTTTCCCATTATAGCCTTTATCACACTCGATGAATTATTTTCCTGAGCACGAGTCCAAGGCATTGACACCGCAGTTTGCACAATTGCCCAAACATCTATTTAATGGTTTTAGGTTGACCGCTGCCTCGGTGACCCAATTGCAAAGCCATGCTGCCATGAAGATCATCGCATACTTGCTCATTTTTTTTAATATTCTAATATATTCTGAATTTTTAAACGATTTATATATCTTTATAAAGAAGCTTTTACGAAGCCTTGCAAGAAAAAAGGAGGTTTGACTTTAATAGCGCCTCTTACACTCTCTTTTTGTATCTACCTCATTTTTCAATACTTTAAGATACGAATGTGTTGTTTTATATATATCTGCTGCTACTTGCATAGGTCTCACCCTTGTATTGCTCTATTTGCTTACCAAAATAGCTTTGTCAAGGTTATGTTCCTCTGTGAGGTTTCATGGACCCTGTTTTACTAAGTTCAAAGACGCAAAGGCCAATTATACAAGAATTATAAAAAAATTCTCACATTCCTTTTCCCCTATACGTAAAAGAAACTTGAAAAAGATACAGAGAAACTTTAAGATTAAACAAATAATATTGGTTATCACTGTATTCCATTTGCAATTTTTTTTCCCTAAAATATTTAAATAACTATATAGCAATTCGCTAATTGAATGTGATATAATAGAACTTGAGATGGCTTTATTAAAGCCTGAAATCTTTTGAAAATCTTGAAATACACGTGTAATTATAGATTGTTCGTTTTAGTAGCATCAAATAGGGTGCAATTTAGTCTTGGACAATATCTTAAATATCTTCATCACCCTTTTGCTCCTCACTATAATGTCTGCGACTACTTCATGAATATCAGTTTCCATGTTTTACCAGACAATTTACTCTTATTGCTTATGGCACAGCTATTTCTTCTTAAGTTCTTTCTATGTTTGTTCGATTGGCTTGTGTGAAAGCTTGATTTTTAAAGGTGGGTGCTATTACTTGATCATGGGGCAAATTGTTAAAGCCTTTTGTGCATTTTCCTGACTAAGTTTTTCTTTTGGAGAGGAGCGAATACATATTATTTCATTGTTTTCATGAGGGTATGATAATTCTTGGTGCTATAAATACTGGTTGTGCCTTTACTGTTATGACTGTTCTCTCTCAGCCTATTGGTCCTCATTTTAATATTCTTGCTCTTGATGCCCTCCGTAATGCTGCGTATCCTCCATTTGATGAGTTTGAAGCTGCCGCTAATGATAGAGCATTTGAGTTTGGATGCTGCTCGGCACTTGTGGATCCTCAGGAGACTAATCTTCCAGCACATTGATGAAATCATTGAGAATTTATGCATTTTGCTCTATTTATTTCCAGTTGATCTTGATTTTCGACTTGTTTGCAATCGAATTCATTGAAGCCTCTGGGTCAAGCTTGGTGCGACTTGCATTTGAGTAGATTTGTGAATTGGAATTCGATTTTGTTGCTTAACCAAAATTCTACTAGGGTTGCTAATTGTCATTCAAAGATCGTTGGTTTGCTCTGACCTTCAGTTTTTGGTTGCACTGACTATCGGACTGCCCGTAGCTGTTCATCAATGCAAACTACTTGGCAATGTTTGCGATATCTCTATCGTTACTTCTTTTCAGTTTTACTCTTTCATTCGTAATGTATATTTTATCCAAATCCACATAATACTTCATCCCCACATTGCTTTTTATGCCGATGTTGTGGAGTGCCCACTCTATCCCTATTCCTTCTTCTCTCAGTTCCCTCTCTAATTCATATAGTTCCTTGCAGAAGTCCTCAACTTCGATTTTGTTTGCTTTAATTTGATCAGCAACTTTAGTATCGATATACTCCATGAGCACATGAATTCCATTTTATTATTCAAGGACTTGCTAAATTTTTATGAGATTTGGGAGTTCGAGGTTGCGCATGATACCGATTTTTTAGAGCAGGTCGTTGCGCTATTGGAGGGAAGCAGTGGGGTACTTTTTGCGCACAAGAATTCGCATCTTGCGGGCTGTTGGCGGGCATAAGTAGTTTCCCTGTGCGGGGTAATTTGCAGAAGAGATATTGGCTTGGCAATACTCCCCAAATGGGAATTGATTAGTCTCCATGACGAGGATAATTTGTTTTTGCATCTATGTAATTTATCGAGAATGTCAATTCAATTATATAATTCAAGCATAATGAATACAAAATAATCACAAAAATACAACTCTCAGAGGGCAGTCCGACCACACCCAACAGTTCAGTTACTTCTTCTGTGCGTTAATCTGGAGATGTTGAGGCTGGACCTCATAAATTATGAATATATTGTACAATTGTATGATTGTATATTGTTTGTAAATGATCTGCCTGATAATTATAGAATATATTTAGAATAAGGAAAGTTTAAACAATGTTAGCATAGAAACTATTCAGGAATCTGGATAAATAAAATAACTACCCGGCTTATAAGCTATACCACTTTTCATTAGGATCCACACCCTTTACCAATGGTTTCTCAGTTGCAAATCTTCCTTTAGCATATCCCATCTATGATGGCTCCCCCACTGTTACTTCTGGGAATCTGAAGGATAAGCTTGCAATGGACGAGTTCTCCACTGCTTATCACATGTTTATTAAATCAAATTAATTTCTATGCTGTGAGTTCGCCTAAATGTAAACAAAGCTTACAGAAAATGCGTCTCAATTCAAGAGCAAATGCCTGCAAGCTGAAGAGTCATTATCAGCATAGTCGAAGAAACTGGAAAAGACTTAAACAGCTTGCAATGCAGCGATAAAGAACATCCAACTAAAACTGAAGTAACAGGATAGAATTGTTGTCCAATAATTCGAAGATAGCAAGTAACTCAAAAGTATGCATCTCATGGAAACCATCAGCCTTCAATCTTCGAAATAAAAGTAATTGGCCGCCTATTTGCAAAACAAGTATATCTATAGCATATAAACAGGTCCTTAAGCATTCAGAGCAACATTAAATTCAATAATAGCTGCAACAACTAAACAATTAATGTCATATTTACTCTATTGGGTGGACAAGTTGACGAGCTATCAGATATGATTGGATATTTAAACGAACAGTCTGAATAGATTGTCGACAAATTAGAGGAAAGCTTGGCTGCAAATTATTAAAATATCGAAAAAAGGATAGCAGTAAGCTATATTTATATTTAGAGGGAGGAAAACAATAGAAAGAGAGATTATGCGCTTGTTGAAAAACTCATCGAGAAACTCATGGATAAAATGGAGTCTTATGTCAAAATTTGATATCTATTATTGCATTTGTGGCACATCTTACTCATAAAAATCAGATTATTTCAAAGAGATTACTCAGAATCTTGCGACTGGCTATTCAAGTCTTCAATCACTATTCTCCTTCTTCCAGCGTTTCTTTGTGGCCGAATTCTCTAAATTATTCTCGCAGCATCAGCCTCAATCTTTCTTTGGCTGCACTCCTCGCTTTCCTCCTCAATGTCAATTTCCTCTTCTGACTACTCCTCTTATATTTCCTCAGATATGATCTTCCTACCCCTTCCTCTTCCCTTGCCGCCTTTCTTTCGAGCTTGGCTTTCCGCATTTTGGGTGGTTTGCGAATTTTCCGCGCCCTTCTTGCCATTCTTTTTCCGATTAGGCTGTTTCTTCTGGTTCTTCTCGTTTCTCTTTTTAATTTATTCTACATTGAATAAATCCTCATGAGAGTGCAATACTTTCTGCTCTAACTCCTCGATCAGACTCTTTACATCTCCTTTGGTCTTTTTTAGCTATGAATATATTGATAATGTACTTTGGTGATTAGATTTTTGAAGGAGGCCATGACTTCTGGAGTCTACAAGGTCTTTTTATAATCCGGAAAATATTCTATGAGTTTCCTCAGTCCTTTCTCATTTAAATTGAGCTCCGATAGACAGTGCGCAGTATTCCTAGTTTCCAGGATGTTGAGAGATGTGGATAATCTATCGCAGAGCTTGACAACCAAAGATTATGAGTACTTATCTTTCTCAAGAAGTGGAGTAATGTTCTCCAAAAACACAGTAAATGTTTTTGCATTGCCTTTGTATCTTTAATGGTCGGAGAATCGATGCAATGCCTCAGGGATGATATTAAATAAGTATCGAGAGTCTTTGCGGTTCAGCTCACTGAAGAACTGTTTCACTAAACTCTAAATTTATGGATCTTCGTCTTGAAAGAGCAATGCAATGTCACAAATATCGCCCTTCACCTTAATCATGTCATTGAGGGCCAGATGCGTTAATACAGTCAATGTGGTTTTACGAACTCTATTATCAGCATCGTGGAGGTTTTGGTAGAGATAGGGACTGAAAGGTTCGATTACATTTGGAAATCGATGGAGTAAATCGCCAATAGCGATAATTATGTTATTTTTTATTACTGAATCGATTTTGGCCTTGTTTAAGATCTTAATTAAATTGGGGAAGTTGGCTTAGCAGTAATGGATATTGATGCACATAAACTTGCAGTACCCTAAAATCGCAATAATCTCGAGCTCGTTGCCAGTTTCAGACCCGTTTGCTATAGTCTCCACGACTTTGACCCATCGACTTATAAATGGGTCATACAGTATTTGTTCCCCTAACTTCTGTATTTATCCTATTTTCATTTCCAATTAGGCTTCTGCGCCGCCGACCACTTTATCGAGCTCCTCTTCTTCATCCTCGGAAATTCCATTCTGCTTCTGCTCGTTCCCTTGCTTATTTTCGAGCGCCTTAATTTTGCTTTCGAGGCTGTCGAGATGAATGAGCATTTTGAGGCAGTTGTGCGATAATGCGAATATGAAGTGGGAAACACTTGTGGAGGAAGATCGGGTTTATTTGATGAGGTTGTCGTGGAGCTTTTTTAGGAATATTTCGCTGAGCTTTTCTGGGTTTTACGACATTTTGTATATACAAGTTAAGAGATCTTAACACGAGGAGTACCACTCTGAATTACGACACTCTTGAGTGTTCACCAAAACACATATCGCAGCCAGCAGAAAAATGCGAATATTGCTTTAAATTGGTCGGCAGGACCCCCGCTCGACCATTATAATCTTGAGTATTTATTTGAGTATAGAGAAATCTGCCTCGCATCGAGCAATATACTTTTTAAGGATGTTCAGGAAGGACTCAACAATCTATTATCGAACCATGAGAGGGTCTTGAGAATAAGCAATCCTTAATATCGTCAGTATAGCCCTTTTCTCTGCGGAATTGCAATCATTTCTTTCAAATTTTATGAAGTCTGACCACAAGGACGAGAAGACTGAGGGCTTTATCACAGCAACATTTTTAGCCATAGACTCAGATATGATTATTTAGAGAATTTACTCTAAAGCCGATCTATCTTGGGGGGTGGCTTCCACAAACAGCATGATCAGTTCTTTTGCTACTTCCTATACGCTTCTCCCGATAAGGTGCAAATGCGTAAAAGTCATGAGAACTTCATCTTTGATTTTCTTCTCCCGTGAAAAGACCAAAAGCCGAATGTTGGGCAAACATTCCTTGCAGTATTCAACGTTTCTTTTGTAAAATTTAATGAACAGTCGAATGGTCTCGAGCACATCGGTGTCAGTTTTCGAGGACAGCAGTATTTTGACTTTCGATAACACATCTTGAACAAGCGTTATTACTTCCTCCTCCTATTCCAAAATTGACTCTTGCATTTGGTATTACTTTATCGTCCGGAGATACAATTTTTATTCATTCTGCAACTTCTCGAGGTTATCGTAATAGACATTCTCGTTCTGGTGCTACTCTTCGAGCTATTGGACTCGCTCGAGCACGGCTGAAACTTGTTGATGCTTCAGCTAAGCGGTTTATCGAGTCATCGCAATTTCTTATCGCTTTTCTTTGATGCGCTCCAGAGTGTGAGCTTATTTATTTTCTGGCCATACATCCTCGATGATGATATTAATAAGCTGCAAAGCCTTCTTCCGCGTGTTGATGCTGGTATCCTTGATGCGGTCGACCCCTGCTTTCAAGAACATGATCATGTACTTTCTGGGTATGGCCCTGTCGAGTGCCAAAATGCTAAAGATGCCGAGGACATGCCATCGGCAAAATGAGCTTTTATCGTGTATCCTTTGCATGAGAGTCATAATGAACTTCTATCTCACTTTGTTCATGCTTTCATCCATATCCTTGTCTTCGCTATTGAATACGAATCTGATAATGTTCATGACTATGTCGGAAATCGCATTTCTGAGCAAGTATGAGTCATGCTCATAGAGCCGAATGAAGCATGGCAGATTGTTGTAGAACATCTTCGGGATCTTCTCACTCAGCTTGGACAAGAACTATTTCGTATTCTTAATGGAGGAAGCTTAAGAGGATAGATTCTTCTGAACCAAGTAAGTGACCACGCAAATGACTGTCTCCGAGCACAGTCTCTGCAACTCAGGCGAACTAGCACGACTAAAGAACTGCACCAAAGTATCCGTCATTTCCGATTCGTATACCAGGTTGATGAGCACTCTCTGAATATTGACAAAGAGTTCTGGCTTCTATCGTATGATGACCTCCAAAATGTAGAATATAGAATTGATGACCTCTTCATCTTTGGCGATGCTGCTTTCAAGCACCTTCACGCACACATCGGTATACCTCTTGAAGAGCTACTGGTCGACTTATTTTCGTTCCCACAATATTTTGTAGTCGATCTCCAGCGTCTCTTTCATGAGAGTGATGATCATCTTTAAATTCTGTATCACAACCTTGCTGTACTCGATGTCATTTTTATTTTTCTTCTTCTTTTATTTGTTGACGGCATCTGAGAGCATGTCGGCTTGGGAGACTTTTTGCTTGGCTTTGGTGACGACTGTCATCATAAACAACAGCAGGAATATGGCCATCTTGTAAGACACTCTCAATGCCACCAATGCACCTTCATTTGACATCCTCATGCACTACTTCAGGATGATTGTCCCAATATGATGGAATGTCTACGAAAGTTTCTAAATGACTCTCATTGACCGGAACTCGATGTTCTCGCCAAATGACCTATGCAGTCACAAATATGATACTTGGTCAGATTGTATAAAAAATCGAATATCTAATGTTTCGAAATGTCTTCGTAGTTCTGGAAAATGGAACTGTCTATTTTTTTAAGCTCATTTATTATTTATCGCTCGCCGATGTCTATCTCATACGTTTGCACCTACGTAATATGAAGAGTACTGAATGTCTATTGTGGAGATCCTGCTCCACATCTTCGAAATTGACGGGAAAGATGAAGTAATCAGTCATTGCGTATCGGAGATGGCGCTTAAAAATTGAATTATAATTTGGGGGTAGAATTATAAATTCGGTATTAATAAAATAATCATGCGATTAAACGCCCTTTAATATTTGAATTTATAAGAGTAATTTGGTGTGTTCTGTCTCAGCCTCGTCACAATTAGTATGACTTCACCTCATTATGCTCTTTAGCATTATCTTATTACCTGATTATGGTCTCATGTTGTCTGTTTGGATCATTTCTGTGCGCATTTCTTACTTTTCGTATTTTGGAAATAAAATAATATTGCATTAGCCATGAGTCTCTAATTGAATCTGAACTGCTTCAAATGAAGTCTAAGCCACATTCATTTCCGTCGATGATTGCTACTGAACATTCAGTGAAGTAAAGATTAAGCGCATCCTTAATTTCCAGACTAGCAACACGGCAACGAGGGATCAGGTGAGGTGTCGGCGTGAGATTAGATATATAAGTTTAAAATAGAGTTGAGACCCTTAAAAATTATTTATAAACAGCTTAAGTGAAAGCCAGAAATAGTAGTGGGTACACAGAACCTAATTCATAACGTGCTAATTTTTCGCCTTTTACTAAAGATTACCGTGAATTAGGTTTATTCATGTGACCTTACTATTTTTTGGAACCCCTTCATTGGGGTCTTTCACCTAAACAAAAGAAATCAATTTTTTGCAACCTTCTATAATTATTTGTGTGCCTTTTTTGACAGTTCGTAAATGCTGCTTTCAGATAGGCATAAGGATTCCGCAGACATATTGTGATCTTTGCCACTACGTTAATTCCTCCTTGGCCAATCAATTAAGTGTTATAGCTGCTAAGACTCTGATCGCAACTGTGATCTCTGGTTTGCTATCTTCTTGATTGCTGAAACGGGTGTGTCCTTATTGAAGTGACTCTATCTGATTCTTTCTGTCTTTTAATCTAAATACTGCATGATCTTCGTCAGCATCGACACATTGTTTTTGAGTTTGGATAGTGCTTACATTGAATACTCCAAATCAAACACCTTTTGATTCAGAGCATGAATTTAGGAGCCGATCGAAGGGAGAAGATTCAAATATTTGTTGCTTCTTTCTAAGTAATCTAAATCCTCTAAGAGCAAAGAGTCCGGCTCTTGAAAATTGGTTGGCGGGGATTCAGAAAGATTGGCTTCTTTCGGAATACCTGAGATTTATTCATGCACTGACTGCTTGTGGTCCTTCATGAAGAACAAGCTCCGTTAAATTCTGGCATTTCCAATTGATGTTGACTACTTGAGAATTTGTTAGTTTTCAGATGGCTGTGAATGGAGACTGTCAAACCGCCTGATCTTCGAATTAGAGCCTTCTTTTTTCCTCGATGTAAGAAATTGGGTCGGTATCTACAATGATTTGGTAATCATGTCAATCTTAATGTTGATCTTCCTGATTTCTTCCTAAACTGCTGATACTCTGCGTAAACAGAGACAGCTATTTTTATTGTTCGGCTTCACGCCTTGGTGAGCGACCTATTTTTTCATATCTTAATTCTGTGTCTTGCTATCCAATCGATGGTGCTCGATCAAATATTTGCTCGGAATATATTATTAATTGATATAAAATGTTATATGCTAAATATAATGTCGTTTCTCAGATCTAACTTCAACAGACTATGGTTATTGTTATACTAACAAGTTAGATGTTTTGCTATGTAGGTGATTAGAAATGTATGTAGACTCCACACATCACTTTGGATGAAGTGTGGGAAATCATTTGTAGCTGTTTTCAGGCTTTTATTACTTTTTCTTCTTCCCCTACTCCAATGAAAATTCGGGGTAGGGTTACTCGTTGCCTTATTTCTTCTCTTCCTCCTTCTCAACAAAACAGGATGGAAACAGCTATTTTCCTGTAGGGTTCCAAGGCCCAATATTCCCTGCCAAGCACTACCCTCCATATTCTTCGCACTTGCATATTCCCCCATCGATAAAATTCGGGAGGTTCGCAGGGTCGATCTAAACTAAAATCAAAATTACGTACTCAAGCAACTCTTTCTTATAGCTGCTTCCCAGTATTTTGATTTTCGATTTGGTCTTTTCATCGAGCAATACCTTGATCATTGCCCATATGCCCGTAAACAACATAGGGGCATTGATAATGAACATGTTCCCTAATATTTCGGGATAGTTATCTTGGGCCATGGAAGAAGCTGGCTTAATGAAATTGTAGGCTTTAGATACATTGCCGAGCTTGATATGTTTGAGGTCCATGATGGTGCATGTCTGCGAAACGCGCTCGTTAAATCCTTTGCTCTTCCTGTCGTCAGTGCAGGCATCGAATATCTTGGCCAGCAGAGTCTCATAGGAAAGGGCATTATAAGTGAGCAGGCGCTCTTCAGTTGTGATTTTTAAAATCTCATCAACATTTAAAAAGCCTGCCCGCTCAATATAGATAGGCCTGCCTTTTTTGTCGGTTTTGTGATACCCGTGCGGGTACTGCTTGCGGACGGCTGCCAGCTCGGGGAATCTAAAGCTCTGCACTAATCAATCAACGAGTACATAGATACTATCTATATGATTCTTCACCCTCCAATCGATAAAGTTCTTCCACATTTTTTGAGTTTCTTCCTTGTGGAACTTTCTCGCCCTCAAGAAGCGAAGCAGATACTAATCATCCCATTCAACTCTGAGGGCGCCTGAGTTAAGGCTCTTAACATACTCCTTAAACTAATCCAATGCTTTGAGTTGCTCCGAGGAACAGTCCCCAACCCAGCTGAATTAGCATGAAACTTACCCACTGCCTGGCTTTTACTTAGTTGGTTTGCTTTCCTTCATTTTCTTTGTAATTAACAATTATAAGGCAGTCATTCGAAATCCAGATATTTATTGATTCACCAACAGATAAATTAAAAATGTATCCCAGTCCACACTTCAGAAAGGCAAAAATAACGAGTAAAAGGCCCAATATCATCATGAGAATCCTGGAACTAAACTTATAAATTCTATGTCACCCCTCGTTATGAAGAAGCGTTTTATTTAGACACAAAGACTTCTTAGTATTAAATTGACAGACCTAAAATTGTAAATTGTTTAGAAATGTCCATGATTATGGCAAGGAAAGAATTCTGTTGGGAAATTCATAATTAGGTTCAATTTTCATCGATAGGAGTAAAACCCGAAGGAAATATTGCAATCACTGAAATTGTTTTATAAAACTGAGTTAAGAAATACCCGCAAAAGGATTAGAATATTTAGACATAAATGGCACCCAGCCATCATGACATCGACGAACTACCAACATTGCCAATGCCCTTTGATTGATAAGGAGGTCTTTAAATATATGAAGTATGAGATGAGCAGATGATATATCCTTAATATAGAATATGCTTCTAATTCCTTTCATATTATTTTCGGATGGAAAACGAAAAGCCCCTTCCAGCTTGCATAAACTTCCCATGGAAAGAGAGTAAGGTAACACCGTGCTAAAGATTCGGATTAGATGTTTCTAAGCTGAATGTGGAGTCCTTGTTTAAGTATCGCGAGTACCGACGCCTGCATAACATCGTAGTGACAGATTAAACATCTTCCCAGTACTAATTCCGGCCCAACCTCATCAAGGAGTTGTACTTTCTGTTGCAAATCACTCCATTTATTGAGGAGGGGCTGCAATAAAACTACTTGGAAAGCATCGAGGAGCTGTACAACTCTAATGACCATAAGAAGATTAACCTCAAAAAGAACCTGTAGGGAATGCTATCCAATGTGATCAAAAAGAAGTCCAGGAACAAAATCGCAAGGCCCAAGAGTGGGGTCGAGTGGGATACCAACATCAACTGTTTCTTGAGGCCATACACTGCGAAGCTCAGGAAGAAAAATAAAAGTATTGTGAACAGGCCTGAGTCATCGAAATATGGGCTAAAATCAACCTGCGTTGACTCCAATACCTTCACTGAAAATATCAACGGAGACGGGCAGATCTCAGATAGCTATGCCGAGTTTCAGTAGACTTACGATATCGAGTAGGAATGGGAGCGTTCCCAAGATTTCATAAAAAAGCATCGGACAATCCACCCGGAGTAGGAACCGACCTACGAGAAGTTGCTCAAGATTATCATGAAGGCTGATAAAGTAGAAAGGAAGCAAGCGGACCTAGGATAATAGATACTCTACACAAGGAGCACAAAGCCAGGTGGGAACCATATTGACATCAAGAAACGCAATATCTATTCGGCAGCTATTAAAAGAGAACAAACCAGGGTTGTTGCTGTTTCCGAGATCATTTAAAATCGAAAAATACGCAACTAGAACTATTAGAACTAAATTGATCTCGACAGCGATCTCATTGATGACCCAAACGTCAAGCAAGTGGAAAAGTCATAGAAAGAGGCCAAAATCGACGAGCTCGATTTCGATCTGAATGAGGAAGGGGAGTAGTTGGAAGAAGAGGAAGAAGAAGGCGAGGCCGGATCGGTAGACATCTAATAAGTTAAAGCAGACAAGAAAATATTCTCTAGTGATAAAAGATCCAAAAGCAGCATGCCCATTAGAAAATACATAGCGGGCGATAAACTTTATAGCAGAGTCAATGGCTTAAGAGTAGTCAGGCCATTTACTTGCAAAGAAGCCCATATCATCAACAAGCTGGAACAGTGCCATCAGCTCGAAAACAATAGGCGAATCATTACTATCAACGAAGATGATGAGCTTATTAAAAAGTCGTTGGCCTACACCAAAAACAAATGCTTGAACAGAAAGGAAATAGCAAGAAGGGCTTAAGCAAAGAGACTCCTCACTGCGACTATCACCAGGAGCAATAGTTCCATTGCCTTCAATAAAGTATAAGATAATCTAAATAATGGCATCTAAGATAAGGCGAAGGAATATATCATTCCTGAGCCCGTATCAAATAGAAAAAGCATAGCTGCAAACATGAAGAATGGCGACATTGGGAGCAAAAAGGCACCAATGAAGAAAGCTTATTACAGTGTGAAACAATTCTTTAATGTCAACAAATAAAACTGCATCCAGAAGGAATTAGGAAAACTGGGTGATTTCTACACAAAACATAAGGAGAATAAAGCCAACACCAATTCAAATGCTGAAATGACGCACGCAAAAATGAACAATCCAATGGCTGTTCTTTCTTCTGACAGACAAACAAATAATATTATCAACAATTCAGCCAATATCCAATTGGAAAAAACGCCAAGACTAAACAATGCATTTTGTGATTTCACACTAAGCAATATGAACAATTTCTCATCGTCAGCCTTCGACGCAACAAAAAATGGCCTAAGCTCGATCAACAACAACAACACAAAACAGACTGACATTGAAACAATTTGCAAGCAACAGCCTTTGAAAAGTTAGTTCCGATTCGATCCCACCCACAAAAGTAACATCGACACTTACAATGAATAAATTCTAGAATAAATTAATAAAATCAAAGAGAAAATGGCAGCTTACAACCATTCTTCGGGCTAGAACAAGAACAGCAACGTGGTTGTCAATACGGATGCTTTGCTGCGAGCCCTATATGTGGAAACAAATTATGGAAAGAATCCGGATTCAGGCAATCTTGACACTGCCGCTGAATTACAAAGGAAATATAGTCGAAATGCAGAATAAGAGAGCAGCATCGGCCCTAAAGATACATTTAGTCGATGCGATCCGCGCTATTTGATGTTCGCAAGGGAATAAAAAAAGAAGAAACCCAAGAAAAAGATAGTGAGGAAAAAGCTAATCAAAACTAAATGATGTGTATTGCTTGAGTATCATGAGTATCTTCATGGTCAATTTATTCCTTCGATAGCCAACCGTATCCTTAATAGCCAACTATATTCCTAATAGTCAACTATATCCTTAATAATTAACTATATCTTTAATAGTCAACTATAGCGAAGATCCGCATGGGGTTGGGGTTGGGGTTGGGGTTGGGGTTGGGGTTGGGGTTGGGGTTGGGGTTGGGGTTGGGGTTGGGGTTGGGGTTGGGGTTGGGGTTGGGGTTGGGGTTGGGA
>NW_028282297.1:0-46529 GCF_059751285.1 Brachycentrus maculatus | reverse complement strand
TCCAACCCCAACCCCAACCAACCCCAACCCCAACCCCAACCCCAACCCCAACCCCAACCCCAACCCCAACCCCAACCCCTTGCTTTTATTCTAGAGACTCGGAGTTCATGATAAAATCGAATGATAGGTATATTATAAGTGAAATCCTTATAGCAATTATAATTCAAAAGTGAAGTGTGTGCTATAGTAATAATTCAAGAGTGAGTAAATGATTATTATTCGTCCCATCTTTCGATGATGCATCTAGAATCCCCTTAGTCAATGAAATGTTACGGTGTCAAAAGCTTCTCCGATTATTTCTCAGGTTCGATTGATCGTAGATAGTACTTGAATTCTTCTGCAGCTTGCTTCGAATCGGAAACTAGTGATTATTATGGGTCTTCATGTTGTTTGTTCTGGTTGTTTGTTTGAGGGGAATCGAATAGGTAATGAGAGGCTTCGCCAATATATATTGATTAAGTGTGTTCTTGTTTGTTCTCTTTGATGGCTCCCGATTCTGTGTGCCGAATATGTCCGGATTCTATTTAGTTTTATGTGGTGCGCTCGGTTCTATGCTCGGTTTGCCTTTATATCTTTTAGTTTAAAGATCTGCCGGATTTATTGATTTTGGCCACTCTTGCTTTACAGTCCTGCCTGACAATCATGGAGTCCAGCTTTAGTTCGAGTTCATGAGGTTCAAAGTTATGCTGCTGCGATAAAGAAAGCTTCTTGCCGATTAATTGGGGTGAGTAGTTGTATAGAAAATGAACGACAGCCTTTCTTTTATCCTGGACTGGATGGTTGAATGTTTCATTACGTCGAATTGGTTGGCTGAGGGGCTTACTGTTGTTCGTGTTCGAAACTATCAATGGCTTTATAAAGCTCCTTTCTTCCGACCCGCGAAGCCTATTATCGTGAGGTCTACTGGCTTACTTGCGAACTGCCGGATCAGGAAGAGCAATTTAATTAATTTATTGGCCCTTGAATTAACCTCGAGGCGGATTATAGTACTGAACTCTATTCTGAGTATACTGTTTGCGGTCTTCTCTTAGCTCGAGAGAATTATTGACTATTTTTTATTTCCGACGGTTCTGCAGATGCGCGTGTAGTGTGGAATTGATCTGTTTGGAGTCAATCACTGGCTGTATGGGTCCCGGAGATATTTTTAAGATCGGAACTTGTTTAGGTGCAATGGTCGCCAGTTGAGGTTTGCTTTGCTCATATGCAAATTTGGAATATAAACTTTTATGCGAGTTGAGAAGAGTGAAATTATTATAAGGGGATTGCATATTTTGAGAGGGTGCGCTGATGTTGGAGTTTGTATTGCCAGTATAAGTTTTGGCTTTATTTTATTATGGAATAAATCTGCGGGCGCCTTCTGAGAATGCTCTCACTTTCCTAGACTAAATGCCATTATAAATGTATGATGGTAGAGTTCGGTTGACCCTCTCTTGCAACAAGAGCCTCCCATCATTAATCCTACGAATCCAGTTTCCCTACAAATAAGGCAGCATGTTTTAAAATGACTGGAACCCGAACTCATGCAATGCCATATCAAACTATTGCAGATCACCATGCTGAATGCGTTATTTGATTGTGATCCACAGCTATTCGACAACAGATGATTCGTTTCTGATTTCCCGACAGTAATTGCTGGCCCATAGTTAATTTATCCAGACCTTCACTTCGCTCTTGGCTGTGATACCGATCATTCCAGCAGTGGCATAGCACAAATTCTTGTATTTGAGGATATGTCCGTATCCCTTAAGGCTCTCAAAGTATATATAAACCCCTTCATTGAGTGTAAGATTGTTGAAATGGGCAAGCCGATGAGTCACATGCTCCGTGATGATATGCACTTATTGTTAGTTTTGGACGCAGTTCATGCAGTTGTTAGGGAGCACATAGTGATAAACCCCTACAATGTTTTTATGATGCCTTTTGCGTTAATCGTAGATCTTGGATAGTTACTACTTAGGGATTGCATTGGTGGTAAGTTTATAGAATTAGCCTAAATTTACACCCTCAATTTGCCGGACAAGCACAGGTGATCCTGGGAGATGATCAAGAGAGTTCGATGAATCCAATTGCCAGTTAGTATCAATGCTTTCGTGTTTAGATTAGTTTATGCCCATTTTATTTAATTGTCTGAGTTTTAATAATAAAAGCTAATACTATGTGCATCTATGTTCATCTATCTTCATTAAAGCAAATCTATCACAGTATCTATTAATGCATCTATCACAGTATCTATCGGGATTAACACATGCATTCGAAAGAAAGAAGAATATTATGCATGAGTTCTATTTTATTAGATTATATTAGATTTGAATTTGATGAATTGATCAATCGATATAAAGTACATTAAAATAATTGTATCCATTGCTGGCTTCACTTATAAAAATTATTGTTTGATCGTATAATACAATCAGATTTATCATCTCCTTTGATATCAATCAATATCTTGGTTTGTTTAATGTTGATATTAGCTTACCAAATAGTCTTTCTAACTTCGCTGCGAAACCTCCTTAAATTGCATGGTTTAGTCTGTGTTATTCTATTTATGTCAAATCTGTATATCTATCTCGGGTATGAGAACATGCATGCGACATGCCACTTAATTCTATAAAACACAATAATTTATGGATGGACTCTCTTTTTAGTTTTGTTCAAATTGAATATCTCATTCATTGTGACAATTCGATATTTTATACCCTGCTTAATAAATTGTGGCGACTAGTTCATGCACTCTCAGGTAGATATATACATATTAACCAATTTAATAGTGTATATCGCAGTATATCACAGGATATCACAGGATATCAGTGTATCGTGATTATGTCATATAAACTTGTTAGCTTATTCGATGATCCCTCTAATTATAATTGACACCATAAATATCGTACGATGTCGGGAGATGAAGAACTTTACAGTATGAAGATTGAAGAGTCAAACACTCCAATATCCAAGGCGAGGATCACCGAACAGTATCACCCAGGTTTCGCATGTTTCTTCGAAGGCTATCTAAAAAGTGCCTAGCTATCGTTCGAGCAATGCTATGATAAACTGCTGGCCAGTTACCACCAGATACAAACCCTAAATAGCACATTCCCCGGACTACTGAAACTCAGTCCAACTAATGAATACCCTTCGGAGCACCAGAACTACCAAAACTATCGCTACAAGATAAATAGATAGCTGCGAGGACTGACGAAACCGGGATAAAACTTCCTGCATTTCATTGTCGACCCCGGGAATACTCATAAGATCGATGCTTAGTTTATAGATTATGCCAATCAACAACAGCGCGAAGCATGGGGCTTATAGTTGAATCTCAAGCAATTTCAAACCTAAAAACAAAATCTATTATAAACCAAAAAGCAATAGCTCCTCAAATAGAAACTATAAGCGCAAAGGCTATAAGTTTAGGCATTAGCAAAAGCGCAGTTCAGTCAGCAGCCAGACAAAGCACAACTCAAACAGCAGCCAGAGAAATGATATCTGTGAACTATTTTATTTTAGTTATCATGGGACTCAATATGATGGGAATAGTCTAAATATGAATAGTATGATATAATGCACACGAGTTATGTATAATAGGAATTATTATGGAATTGTATTAGAATTGGGATCAGAATTATTAAGGGAATTAATATGTGAATTACTGTATTACTGTAATAAAATAGCATAAATTAATACGAATATATGCAAAAGAATTAACTAAATCTGTCATAATCACATGAAGCCAATAAATGCAGTTTATTGTGATAAATTATCAAAACTCTATTTCATGGTACGACTCTAAAGCACAAAATTCAAAAGCCCAGGGATGCTCATCGAGGAACTAGTGAATTGCAGACTTGAGTGATTGGTTGGGGTAGAGTTTGGGAGAGATTGGTTTTCTGGACAATGGGTCCACATATCCATTTGTTTGGAAGTGGTCTTCAATGGCAGATTTTTCATAAGTGAATCCAGCTTCTGTTGTGACTGGATCTTCCATGATTTCAAGGGTGATCTTGCATTGCATGAAATCTGGAATTTACTTCGGCTTTGCTAATTAATCTTTGAGTCTTATCACCCATTTCAGTGACTCTGCTGCAGTTTCTTTATTAATAAGCCCTTTCGCCGAGGATTCGTTTACTATGTTCTACTGTAGTTCTAAAAAGTGTTTTTTCTCCTCCATTAAGATCAGATAGGATAACTTGCGGACCCTGAAAAGCTTTATGGAGATTTCATCGATGAACTATTTCTTTTTTAAGGTGCTACAAAGCCTGAGTGCCTTGTTCAATCTGCTGGTGGCCTTTGTTAGTTTCGACTTATCTGTTTTGGCGAGTTCTGCTTGTAAGCATCCACAAATATAATGCGCCTTAATATTCATTTCATCCAATTCGCAAGCTTCCTCCGCATCTTTTAAGGCTAAGGTGATTTTGCCCATACGTTTGAAGCATTTGGCCCGATTTGAGAAAAAGATGCTTTAACTCGGATTTATATTCTAAGATTTCTGATGAACATACAATGGCTTTTGTGTAGCACTCGATGGCTTACTCGATCAACCCCTTTGCCAAACACTCATTTCCTTTCTTTTTCCAGAAACCGCCTGTATTTTATTAAGAAGGAGCGTCATTCCAGTTATACTCATCGGTTGGCTTCTTTTTAAAGAATTTGGATCGAGTGCTCCGAAATGATGGTTGTGGATCTTGGTGCATTGACTAATTGTATATTATTACTTGCAAATACAATGTAATGCGCTAACGAATAAATATCAACATTAATAATATGCTGACACTCAATACTATTACACTTTCTTTAATATGCTTTTACGAGAATAATTACATCTGAGTATCTGAATCGCCTTCGATTAATCATACGAAATTCTATATTTTAGATAATGTCGAATTTCTATAAAAATTCGGTAATCAATTCATCTCTTAGATCAATGAAGACTCTCTTTGTTTTTTGAATTGTCTCCAGCACTTCCAAGCTGCAAATACTAAGCCAATTCCCAGAATTATGCTCTAAATCACAACAGCATAAACCAGAGAATTGCTTGCTTCCGTATTGCCTGCAAATTCTGGAAGTTATATCTATCTGCTTGTCCCCTGCTTCTTAATATTTAAAGTACTGCCAAATTCAAAGCAGTCTAAACCCTAAGGGAAAGTAGAAGTGCACCCACTTGATGCAAGCGGAGAAAAACTTGGTTATTCTTTCAGCAGCCATAAAAATGAGAATGCTATCATTATTTCTTGACCTTTTTGATAGAAGCCAGGTTCTGAGCTTATCAGCCTTAACCTCTCAATGTTCATCCTATAAAATGTATGCAATTGAGGCATCTGAATTGTGGAGTTCCAATAAACATCCTTAAGTAAACTAAGTGTTGCTATAACAACAAAAGGTTTTGAGTATTAACGTTAAGTTTGCATTTCCAATTTCGTAAACTCTGCATATGATAAATCTTTAGTCGTGCCTTAAAACTCGATTTCTGTCACCGTAATTGAATTTGCCAGAGCTAGGAGCATGAACAGATAGCAGCAGTGCGAACGCATTGAGCGGTATATCTCGCAATATTATAATACTTAATAGAGAGATATAGCTCTCGAATTTCTAAGTGTATAGATAGTTATTGAGGTTATATAGTGAAATAGTATATCGTGATTTCATTGATAATAAATGCATATGATAAGAACAAAACGACTCATAATTCCAAATTGATCACACACATAGATAAAAATGAACAATTAATCACATATTATTGTACATATAATTCCTGTTGGCTTGCTGCCTCATTCTCTTTTAGCTGATACAGTTCTCAAACAAAGGAACTGATTTGAAACAATCCACGCTTCCATCACTGCATGTGAGAATTATCAACCAGAATTTCGCATAGTTTATAACCAAAATCTGAACCACAGTCTTTTCATAGTTCTTTTCGGATTTCTTGTTCACGAACTTTGGGTTGTTTCTTTTGGCTTATTACTCATACTACCTTTGCAATTTGCACAATTTGAGAGATTGCATTTACTGTAAGCTAACAAAGTAATAGTTCTTCTCTGTTGTTGTGCCATCTAAATGCCAATCTTTCTGTGTATGCTGTCCAACATCGAATAGGTTCACCTGATAGATGCTCGACTTCACACATAAGATAATTTCAGGACTCCATTCTTTGTTCAGGAAGCCTATATCGATGATCGGCTCGATTGTATTAAATTCCAGGGTCATCAGCTGATCACCATAATAATTATGCACAAGTACTTTTGCTTTACTTGTCAGGAACAGAACAATGCCTAAGTCATGGATTAAGATTTTTTTGGCAGTCTCGTCAAATTTTAAGTTCAGTTTGAATAGAGATCGGATTTAGATTGCTCCTTCTACGGTAAAGATGCATGCAATGCTGTCCTAATCGCATGACACTACTAAATTTAATGCAGAGGAATGCACAATATGACTAATAGACCTCTTATGAACATGAAGAGAATCTCGAAGCAAGAGTGAGCAGTTTCTTTTAGGCCGTTCTGACTAACTGGGCGAGAATATATAGTTAAAGCTACATGAATCTGCAGGCTGCAGATCACTACTCGAAAGCCAATAAACATGAACTATATTTGAGTCAGCAATAAGCAAATAATTACTGAAGCTAGCCACTTCTCTGACATTCTCGAATTTGTTGAAATTATGATGAATTCTAAGATTGTAACTGGTATAATCTTTCATTAAAGTATGCAGGTTCTTTTTTAGCACTATGATATCGATCTCTTTGCGGGGAGAGTTATAACATATTGTTTCCTTTAGCACAAAGATAAGTAAATACTCATCATCGCCAATTGTTAGTTTCAGACACGTAATTTTAACAATGCTCTCAGTCTCTTTAAAGAGACTGTAGCTTTGCGATATTTTTGATTTGTTCTTGGTGTCCTCTAAATAGCTGTAAATGTTGATGATCTTGGAATCGTACAGGATCAAGCAGTCTTCCAAACAGTAGACTTTCAATTTGGAAGAAAGATTAGATTCGATATATTTCGACTCTATATAATCGCTTTTATAGTTATTTCGCCGAAGAACTTCATGGTTTATCATTCGCTCTTCCCTTTGCTCGATCGTCTTAGTGAGCTTTTCGTCCAGAAAACTCTTAGGAACTTGTCCAAATTACTTTCGCATCACTCTGCAAAGTTCAGCATAGTCCATATTTTCCCTATCCAATGAAATCGATTTCGTCCGTTCGGCACTGTAGAGTTTATCGTTGTATAAATTTTGATGTTATGCTGCTTTCTATTTTTTATTTTTGTAACCGAATATAAGTTCGATCCATCGATTGAGTTCGTAGAATTTGGCATCATTCTGCAAAGAGTACGATTCTAATTGTTTGCGCATTCTGAATACGAATTATTAAGGTGTCTGAGTGAGAACCCATTTCGGAAGTTTAATTGCTGCTTCTATTTATTTATTCTATTGATGGGGAATTGAGTTTTGGTATGAGTTTATGACCTCGCCTTTGAATTTGCACAAGTTACGATTGCGAAAGAACTATGGGAAATAGTAAAATTAAGGGATCATTTCTTTCAGGTCCCCCATATTTTCATACGCAGATTGGCACTGCTCTTCAAAGCTCCTAAAAAGCCGATCATAGCAATCGAAGCGACCTCCTTGCAATTCGAAGTGCTGTAGTGTGAAAGGCTTGACCCTGAGTAAATAATTACAGATAATTGCAGGATTGGAGTAGAATGAACCATAATAGAAAGGTGGCTATCCAATGTTTAGTTCTTTCTATGCCTCGTTATAGCGATGTTCGAAAGTTTTAAACCTTTCTGGATTGATTTTTCCCATAGGCTTCGACAATTTTCTCAATCTGAATTCACCTTATTTTTATTAAGCGTCTTACTCTTTCTGGGCAGATGCCGGGAATTAGAATATTGTCCATGGGAAAACATAGTATTGAGAGGGGTCATTTATTGACCGCCCACCCATGTTATTGATTTGTAGCAAGAACTCGAAGTTAGATATATGCTACTTGCGCCTATAGTAGAACATATCATTTATTTGATCTTTCAGTTATTATTAATTCTTTTACACGCACTTTATTCTACCATTTTTCAAAAAATCATTCAGACTTTCTTATTGCTCGAACACAAAGAAGTACGATAACCGATTTTGTTTGTCTTCGGTTAAATTGCTGGCAGAGTCGTTTTTCGAAATATGTTTATTCGTGATGAACAGCTCGATGCATTATAACTCATGTAGATATTTTTTCTGGACGGCCCATTTAATATTTCGGACTGAAATTGTGATTATTTTTTTAAATGCCATAATGTCCTCTAACTTTCGACGCTAGGTTGGCAAAATATGCATGGTCCTATAAAGCTATTACTTTGGCCTTTACGATTCGATGAAGTTTATTATATTCGACTGCTTGTTCAGGGAAAGTATTCCTTGGTAGACTTTTTATATTGTGACCATTGTGACAAAATATTCGCATTAGTTGGCTTTTGTGTTATTAATTTTGCTTTCGGATGTTTTGCTGTTTTTCCTCTTTTTATGGGATTCAGAGAGGATTTCTGAATCAAGAGTTAGGTAATACTTCAAGAGAGCATTTAAATCTTTCTGCATTTTTCTAGCATACTATAAATGTTGTGGCACTTAATTGCTGCTGGTTGACACTAATGGCACTTTCAGCCAGGTTTAATTGGTGAGATCTGTATAATCCTTCTTTAAGATATATCGGATGTATTTGTTGTTCAGGCTGCTATCCAGCTTATAAAGTCCGTATTGGTTTTTAAATGTGCATTGCTGGTTCTCATTTATGGACGATTAAGTTTGTTCATAGTAATCTAAAGTTTTGGCCAATTAATGGTATCCATTGATTATTTGCATTTGTTTATGCGTGTATATGTCGCTCCACTGAGTGAAAAAAACTGGGCTTTATTTCTTGCATAAAATAAAAACACTAGCTTTCAGTTTGGCTATAAAATTGTTTTGCACTTTCGACAATTGTATTCTTTCAGCCAACTTACTTGGCTTTTTCATTAGTTTATAATTTTAATTGTTCTACTTTATACTTTTAAAGAACTAGTTTGTTTTGTTTGACTTTTGATTTCTTTATGCAGCCTTTATTTGATACTAATTCAGTCTGTTATACTGTTAATATAAGAGTATGTTTATGAGGGGAGAGTAGTACTCCATTATCTTACTTATTGTCTCAGGATTATGTAGATATTCTGATGTTTAGTAAGAACTGTAATTGTCTTTAGATAACTAAGTTTCAGAGTTTGTATTGCCACTGACTAGAGTATTATTTTCGTTGATGTTATTGTAGTGGCTGAGTATTTATTCGATTTCATTGATCATGTCTGTGAGATTCGATACTTATTTTTAGTTAAGATTTTTGATCTTCTTTTGGCATATTTCCAGGCACTCTTTCGTTTTGGGAGTTATGTTTTGTGAGTCATTATTGAATTGATCGTAAAATTTACTTTTGTTCAGCATTTATAGTTCATCCAAAATACTGCTTATTTCCAAAATCTCGAACAACATTTTTAAAAATATTTTGTTTCCATGTTTATTTTCTTGAATTTGATTTATTTTTTGTAATACTACATTTTAATTGTTGTTGGGAAGGACATTCCTCACTTTAGCTGATAGAAGGAGTATATTCAAAAGTCTTTCAGCGAATTCCAATTGATTGGGCTATGCTTTTATTGATTTGTAAGCCTACTTAATTACTTTTTATATGATATTTCTTAGTTTTGTTGCATTCTGATGTACGATGAGAGAATAATTGAGTTTTAAATTAAGGGTATTTGATTTCAAGTAAAATAGTAGAATTCTTTAGACTAAGTTTGCACTGTACACTGGATAGTTCATTTATAATAGTTTTTCGAAGATATCTTCAAGTATTGGACTAAAACTGTTCTGGCTGACGCTATCCAATGTGGCGCTCAAACTGGAAGAGGAAGCTGTTGAAGATGAAAAGTAACTATTTTTTCTCTAGGTGTTACTTTAATGCTCTTTTTGACAAAGATCCGCACGAGTCAGAAAATAGTCCCAGCAACAATTCAGAATCATGACTAGCATCGCTCTATCAGTGTCCAAACTGTGCCTTTCCTCAAAGGAGTTACTCGAGAATGACCAATTAAAGGATTACTGCTACATTTTCAATTAAATCAAAATTTGCAGAACATAATGCATTTCTTTAATTAATGAAGAGTTCCCATCCGAATAGAATTAGTCAAGTTTGTTGTTGGCAAAGAATCTTTTCAAACTAATTTCTCCCTATTTTTATTCTATTGTGTTTTGTTTGTTTAATACGGTTTTGAAAAATGATAAAGAAATGCGCTCTTTGTTTGCATTTTTATCGAGGTTATTCGCAGTTGCAATAATGAGCTAACTATCCAAAACACCGCCCATCTCAAATAAAACTGATGATAGATCGTACACAGTTTCGATAGCTTTCGAATTGTTCTCAGATTGTTGTTTAATTTCTTCATTCTGAAGAGTGTCATTAAAGTGGGCAAATTAAGGTTGAGAAGCAGCTTGTCTGATCTTATCTGAAAAACTATCATTAATTTTTTATTCGCTCTCTTTTCTATCGTTTTTGATCTATTTCGCGAAGGATTATTTATTATTTGAAAATTGGAATGTAATTACTTGGTGGATATATTCGTTCCAACCGTTGCTTACGGCTTTGGCTTCACTCTTTTCAGGGGCTTTGTTCATATTTTGGTACGTCCATCCTATGGTGGGCAAGAGTGCATAAATGCAACCAATCTTATCAAGAGAGCTCGTCAGCATCTAAATTTGAATCTTATCAGCATTGACCAACTTTGATTCACTACGATTCAATATCGGCTGCTTAAATCTATTTAAAGCTAACAATCCTTAAGCTAGTGCAATCTTTATATTTTTAATTGTAAGAATTGTCATTTCTGAAGTATGATCCGGTGTTTACTCATGGAAAAAAGTGATAGCAATTATAAGGGTATCAAGATAGAAGGATACATTTGACAGTATTTGCGTTTTATCTCCTAATTAAGTCAAGCAGCTTCTCGCATCATCAATCAGCCGCCAAAATAATTTAATTGATTTGCCATTTGATAGGGGTGGATTTTACTTTTTCCGATTATTCACCGCAAATATGTACTGTAAAGATTATCGTGAAATCCGATCAAAGTAGTTATTCTTCTTCTAATCTGTATAAATTTGGTTCATTTAATTTCGCATCTTATTGAACATTTCACAAGTCTGTTTCCAAATGTTATCTTCGTTTGCACGATAGGCCAATAAGAGAGTCACTTAGAATCTCTTTGCAAGTAAATCTAATCTATACTATCTTTCATTATTGTGGATTTATGTTGTAGTTTATTATATTGAGGTGTTGTCATTTTGTTTACTGTAGCTTTGCCATGGATAAATAAGTTCTAAAAGTGACGATAGCATGAATTTTGTTTTGGCTTCAGATAAGCATAAATTGCATAGATATTAAATTTGATTTGTGAATTTTAATATTTGATTCCTGCTTTGGGTTTACTTTATGAGATTATTGTAGATTTTGATAAAGATAGTTCGGATGACATTCATGTATATTTTGAACTTGGCTGAAAAAGTGGTTTTATCGATGCTGATAGGTTCCTATTTGTTTGAGTTTGAGTTTAAATTTGAGATTATTTGCATGATATGGGCCAATAGCAAGCTCGCTGTGTTCAAGGTTCGATCATATTCCTGTATTTATCTGCCTTATAGTATGCTTATATGATTGCTCGTTATTTATTTCTTTTAGTTTTGCTGTTGTTGTTGATGTTGCTGGAGAGCAATGCCCCTAATAACAGAAGCATTAATCTTTTACTACAGGATTTAAGTTTTTTTTTGGTTTTCGATCAGTTTTTTTTTTATTTTGGCAAATTTAGTGGGAGAGTGGTTAATTTTTGGCTAAGCAACAGATTTTGTATTCTATTGCAATTCCTAAAAGGTCCTCCCTGGATAAACAGAGAACTCAGAGACTTTCTTAATGCAAGTTTAAAACTATTAGTCAGCTCCAACACGAACACACTCTATTTTCTGTACAAATTCCAACGATGTCTCAATTTATTGCACTTCGATACCCTCAACCAGAATAGAATGTCGTACACATTTCTTTTGTTAGCTCTAAGATTTTCTAAACTCAAAAGCGATCGAATGGCTTAATAGATAATGAGGCTCCGACAATGCTGTTTGGTAATTGGGGTATTAATAGATTAGAATTTTCTATGGGCTTTTCTTCTACTTTTTTTAGCGGATTTCAAGCCAAATTTTATGTCCTCTTTTAGTTTTTGTTGCATCTTACTTAATTGACTCATCAAGATATGACATTAATATATGCCAATTGTGTTTGGCCCCACTTTCAATCTTTAATATTAAGAATTAATTCCTCTCGTCTAATATTTGCCTATAAGAATGAGGCAACATTTAGAAGCCGAGGACAAGTGTCCACATTGATATATTTTTGCTTTTCAGTAATATCTTTGGCTCACATATATCGGATACACTTTTGCGTAAATAAGCCTAGTTTCCATTAAAGAGGCAAGTTAGCGTATTTTTATTAGCATATTTTCGAACGATTGCCAAGATTTATATGATTCTGCTTAAATCTGTAACTCTATTTGGTTTTATCTTCTGAGGTTAAGAATTATACTTTGTATCAGAAAAGCTCAGAAAATAATAGAAACTGGAAGGAGATAACAGGCTATAAATGGCACTCATCATGCTGGTTGTCATTCTGCTCATTACCATGTTTTATATATACATTTTTATTGTCGAACTGCTATCCACTACATAGTATTACATTAATGCCAGAAAGAGTTGTTCCCGTATAACTTCCGTTTTCTATGCAATATCATACTTCCTGCCATCTTTATGGAAATTGCATTCCCTATAGCAATTTGCTATATCTTCAAAGCATTAGCCTTAAAAAATGTAGACATTTCCTGATGATTCGACCTGATTTCCTCTTGATTGTAGTACTGCGTAAGTTAGTGATGAGATTAGACACATATTTATCAAGATGGTTTGTTGTTTTAGGTTGTTTGCATGTGATTGTGTTGAAGACTTTTATTTGTAGCGAAAATAGTGGATTATCTTGCTCGAAATATACCCAATTAGATAACGGCTATTGCTGTTTGATTCTTACATTTCATGCTTTTGGCGGTTGACCACATTGAGCCATATATCCGCGAATCTGAACATTTTGATTGTTTATATTTGTATGCATTCCAGTTTGTGGGCAACAAATGCCGTATAGTAGTAGAGAGTTAGCATGTCCTCGAATGTGGACACATCACAAAAATCAAAAATGTAGCCAGTTAGGGCTTACAAATGGTTTGCTATCTCTACAGATACTTATTGATAATCTGAGGATTGACATTCCCGAATCAAGTTCAATTTTATGCTGCTCCTGTCTTTCTTTTCGGAGTGTAAGTTTGAGGAAGAGCATGCTGAATAACTATCTGATTATGGCATTAATTGAAGCTGATTGCATTCGCTAAGAAAGCTAACTACATGCATAACAAACTTCATAAATAAACTATCTAAGTCCTCATCCATATGAATTAATAACCAAACGAACTCCAACACTGCTCTAATTTTTAATCCTTCCGTAATGACTACGAGGTATTGGGTTTGTCAAACTTTTTTGTTTATTTTGTAGCATTTCGTTCATTCTTCCGATAATGGTTTCCAAAATGTGTTTATGCTGAGACGACTGTATTGCACTTAACATGCTTTAAGAAGCCTCCTAGAACTTCCGAGAGAGCATCTTCTCTGCCAAATTATTGGACCAATGAGTCGAAGTGTCAATCAATAAAGACTTATCGGTGCAAGGGCTACAAAATCATGAACACTTATCGATCTAGCTACTCCTTGAGATCCTCATTCATCATCCTAATATAATAATTTGATGTCACTAATGAAATCATAATAAACTTAAATGTAAAACTATAATATCTCAATTATCATTCTTATTAACGAATTTTGTGTCTTAACAATTGTATTTATTATTGCTTTAATACAAAATATATTTATGGTTGGTGTGAATGGTGTGAAGTAAGGAGCGATCATATTAGGAAGGTATTTAATTGTATGTGGATGTATTTATGTGTATGTATGCGTGTTTGATGTGCATAGGAATTTATAGAATAATCTGAATTTGTGAGATATATTAAATTTGGGTTGTGTGTTTATTGGAGTTTATGGCATTATAGTTAGGATTTTTAAAAGATAATGGCATATTTAATAGAAAACTAATTCTACATTTCAAATACATTTACTATAATTCAAATTCTATGACATTCATGTACTTTATACCATTTATTTTTTCAATTATCAATTGATTTACTCAGAGAAAATAAATATTTAAATCAAAGTAATAAATTATTCGCAGATTATTTGATTATTGGAAATGAGATGAACTTTGTATTTACACTTTAATCTTCTATAGCATCACTGAAGGCATTTTGGTGTTTATAGGGCTTGAACGCTGGATTGATGACTGGTAATCTAAACTTTTTTTGGTTTGTAGAATAATAAAAATAGTTCATTTTTCCTGCTTACTGAGTTTTAATTTAAAGATAACCATTACAATCAGCCCGGTATTTACTCATATCCACATCCCCGCACCTCCATAGCCCTCAGCTTTGTAATTTCAATTGTGTAATTTCACATAAATAATAGACTGTTATTACTATAAAATTTCAATTGTAAAGACCAGCAATTGGTGATCGGAATGTCAGCACCAACATCAAAATGTGACATGATTTTGACATAAATCGACGTGTTCAGTTATGTCCCAGTCCCCCACACTTACCCAGTTTCATCCACAAAAACCAAAGCAGCATCAATCGCCATCTTCATAGTGTTGATCGGGTATTTCATCTTCGATTTTGTGAAGTTCCTCACGGATAATGTTCCAATCATCAATGGCTATATCGCATCGGCCGAAGTCGGAAAACAATACCCAATGCCTTCAATTGCATTTGGGTTCATTTACGGGGCGGACCTTAACTAAACATTGAACGACCCAACATTCTTTACTTTCCAGTTTCAAACAAATTCGATACATCTGCAGAACAATCAACTGATCAGCCAAAAAACAAACCAGCCGATGACAGTGAATGCGAGCAAAGCTGGCTTAAATAATATAATCAAGTTTATCGTAATTTAACATGCATCAACAGCAGCCTCGTTCTTATGAATCCGCCTCTGAAACTACCTGAATCCATCACTCAGAGGCTGACAATCTCCCTATGCCAGAATTCATCCACATCACATGTAGGACACCTGAGGAGATATCGAAGATGACAGCAGGAGGAAGACTCTTCTTTTCACTTACCAGCCCCAAGGCTTTGATTTTAAGGAGGGTGAAATTGTTGAGTCAAATTATTCCCATTCAATATATATCAATTTTTCCTGGTGCCTCAGCTCTTCAACAGAATCACTCTCGAGTATCAGCCAGCTAGCTACACAATGATGCCAACATTTTGACTTCCTTCATTGGAGAGGAAGTTGCAGATGATAAGATCAATGCCTCCTGTCTCCTTAATGAGCAATGTCACAGTTTTTAATGACCGAATCGCGCTTTCGATCACTATGTAAATTAGTGACACCGTCAACCAGTTCACTCTTACTTATCGGACCATTATTCAGGCATTTTCACTATGGGGAGCTCTCTTTAGTACATTTTTAGCCATTTTCGGGTTTTGTTGTTTGGCTCATAATAGAAAGAAATTCCCTTCGGAAAACCCAGGCTGGGGAAAGTTCGATGAAACTCTAACCAAGCGTATGGAAATCGAAATGACTTCTCCGAACGAACTCAATGAGGATGCAGGGGGAATATCACAAATTCGGAAATAGGTCGAACAGCAGTATGATTGATTGATTGATTGATTGATTGTTCTATAAACTGGTCCATTTGTTCTATAAGTTGGCTCCATGTGTTGCTGCTCTAAATTGGTTGCATTATTTCAATATATTCTCAGATTCTGATACATTTAAAATGCATCTGAAATTTGAGCAGATTTTGACCGTAAAGTTATATCGATGGAAGCAATCCACTATTTTAGGTAAGCTCATATTGCCTTTGGAGCATTGGCTTATTCGTTCATCTTCGACTCTATTCTGAATTCATGGAGTAACAGCGGAATTAAATCAAGCTTTTGTAATTATATGATTCAATTTGTGACCTTCTACTACATTTACTGGATATTTACAATCAAAAAATATCGATACTTTAATCAGAACATCGTATCAATTGAAATAAACTCGAGATACATTGATTTTCCCTTTAATATTAAATTATTTTAATATAATATTTTATCACTATATATTAGTTAGTTATCAAATGAAAGATAATCCTGACTTGGTGGACAAAGTGATGTATCAAATCGAGCATCATGCATTCCTTAAACAAAATCTGCCTTACATCTTAATGCTCATCGCCAATACTTGCTGGCCCTTGGGCTGGATCTATTACAATGAAATAAAAATGAATGCAGCTGAGTCATGCACGAGTCGAGGCCTAGTAGCCTGTTTCATCAATTACTTTATCTGTAGATGGAGGAAGTTTCCTATCGATTTCAAGTCGCCTTACGATTTCAAATGGTTGTTCGTGAGAAATATGATTATGAATGTTCATGGGGTTTCGATTGCATTTTCTCAGTTTGTGCTGCCTTTGCCAATAGTGCATACAATTGCTTCTAGTTCAGTCATATTTACTTACATCATTGACTATCTCTTGAATGGCACGAAGATCAATGCGAAGCAAGCAATTGGAATTGCTTTGGCCTTTAGTGGAGCCCTTATCACTACAAACGGCAGATTTATTTATTCGAAAATAAATCCTGACTTTGTCTATGAATCAGGATTCAAAAACTACTTGACAGATAACGTTACGTACATCAGCCTTACCTCATTCGGCCTGATGCTGGCCATGCTGCTATGGTCTTTTGCAGTTGTAACCACCAAAAAGTTAAAATAAACCAACCCCCTTCAAGTAAATTATCACTTGGGCTTAATGCTTCTTTTATTTGGGGGAGTACTTTGGCCGTTTTTAGACTCCAAGACCACAATGCATCACTTTATTCTATCTTTTTTTTACTCGTCTCTGCCCCTCGTGGTTTCGCAATGGTGCTTCATTAGTGCGATAACTCTTTGCAAAAGCACAGGTATGATGACAATGCTTGGTCTTTCAACGATTGGAATCTCCTATTTGATCAGCATCTTCAGATACCACTAATCGCAAAATGTAGTTATGATTATTGGGCTTGTGCTCATAATTGGTGGGATATGGAAGACAATTACAAATAAAGATACAATAAATTCGTGAACATTTCCTGTGATGAATTATTTAACACAGATAATTGATGTTTTTATAGCAATCTCTGCGTATTTTAACATCATTTTATGCTGAAATATACGAATATAGGTTGCATATATATATAGCTTGTTCCTTTAACTCTCATGAAAGCTCCCTATGAGAACTAGTTACAAATACAATTAGAAATGCATATGATGAAACTGTTGGTTCACTTTTTGATTATCAGTGCCGAGCTGTTTCTCTGTGGTTTCTATATTTAAGTACGAGCAATAGTCAGAATGTAAGAATGTGAAAACAATAGTAAAGAGACAAAGCATATCGGTAATCAGGTAGTGTCATCAGGTAGTGTCACTTTCTCTTAATGATGAAGCCAGCATTTTTCTATAGTTTATCACTGGCTTTTTCATAAGGTTACGTCATCAATCTTTTCTTACGCATGACAGCTTGTTCAGGCTCTTCGTATATCACATCATAATGCTTATTCTCCCGTATTTATTTGGATTAGTTTGTGAAGAGTTTGCTCGATTTTTTGTTCATGCTCTACCTCGGGTATGCTTTGCCTTTGTCCTGGAACCCTTCATCTATGTATGCTCGGAGGTTAATGAGCCTTTATTTCTCTGCGCCGAGAGCCATTAGCAAGTTTTGTGCAGCTTTCGAGGCCGGCTACGACGCAGTATTCATACTATTTAATTTGGGTTGCTGTTTCTTAAAATTAAGCTGATCAGCCTTCTGCCCTTTCTGATTATTCAAATTATACTATCCTAACTTAACTAACTCCCTGAACTCCTCCTCATCGTTCATGATATCAAATGCCTCCTCCGAAAGAGGATAGGTGTATGTCTTATTGGCAACCGAACGAGTAAACTTATACCGGATTTACTATTTGAATTGCCTGAGATCATTTTCGGCGTCATTCTATAGCAATAACCTCCTTCTCGAGCTAACGAGACATGAATTATTTTAAGTTTCACTTGCAAAGGATTCTGCTTGTGATTATCGTTGGCTGATGAAATTCATCGATTGGGAACTATTTTGCAATTTCAATTTTATAATTAATACTAATATTTGGCTGTTCAAAAATATATATAACCCCCTTTTGTGCCATTATTGATGGTCTTTCGGCATCTATTAAATAAAAGAGGCGATTCATAATTGGAAAAGCCAACATAGACGTTTAGTTAGCATCCTAACAAATATCCCGACTGTAGTACAATAACAGCGATGAAACTAGCGTTCAATTTGATTATTAAATAGTCGGTACGAATTGAATATATGAAGATAATGGTTGGCCACGAAAAGTATTAAAGAATTGTAAAATTCATCAACTAAGTTTCCGTTGATTGGAATGAGGAAGACAAAGCAATGTCTTTTTGTTGCTTTCTATTAAACTGCTTTTCATGTCAATTCTATTCATTTCAGGGTTTTAATCGAGTTGCTTGATTCTGAATTTCGCTGAATTTATTTTAATACTCTTTTTGGGGGCGAAATTTTGCAACTCGTGCCAATTCTTTAGGGCTGAATTAAAGTGAAGGCTTTTAGCTGTGGAAAATCCTCTGTTTTGATATTCAAATTTGATTGCCTAAGAATGACCTTAAGCACTTCTCTTGTTGCTATAGCCTCTCTTTGAAAATAATCCATCCCTTTGCTATTTGTCCGTGGTTTTTCTGATTTCCTTCAAACCAATTTCCAGATTCTCAACATTCTTTGAATAAGATAGCATCGACGAAGCAGCAATAGGTTTGATTTGATTTCCATTATGAATAAAAGTTGAAGCTTTTACATTATTCTGATCTGAAGAATATTCATTTTAGACTACCGAACTCTCTTTCAATCGACCATAGCTACTCTTATATAAAAAATTGTTATTATTTTAAGCTAAATTAAAAGTAGGAGTCGGGCTGAGTTTCAACTAAACTGCGCCGGATACATTTGTAGGACAATGCTCCAATTTTACAGTTGGAATGCGTCTGCTGTCATAGCAATATCTGACCCATTCTTTGTCGTTATTATGGAAGGTTGGATATCGGGACTGCATTTACAATCTGCTGAACCGAGAGTACAGATATTAAATCCTGGTACTTTTTGAAAGTTAGAGCAATTACTTTGCCTCATTGAGTTTTTCATTGAGTTTTTTGCTCTTCATTGATTTCTCATTACCATAGAGATCTTCGAGCAGCCTTGGTAACATTGTTGAATGGCTTGTGAATTATTCGTAGAACTTTTGATCATAGAGGCTTAAATAGTGCTCCTATTAATAGTAATATTGCTTAAGAGTCGATAAGGAAGTCTTCAATCGTTTGGTGCTGCCACGAATGGATACAATTGATTTGATTTGGTTCGATTTGACAGACTTGGCGAAATTGATAATGTTGGTGACTAACATCAATGAATGCACTCTGATCTATCTCTACCACTGCCGATAGGGAATGCTGGCAATTGGGTAGTTCTGGCAATTGTGTACAATTTCGAAGGGCACATTCAGTTCATCATAGGGCAAAGGCGCATACACCCTGTTTTCATCGAGATACACAACTATTTTTGTGTGATAGTCTATTTTTTAGAGGTCTTTGCGGTCGATCCCGAGCATATAGGGTTGAAAGCTTTAAATAGCGACATCCAAAAGTTCTTCGGGCAAATTTGGAACATAGAGATATTCCCACTTCAATGGCAAAATCATCTCGACAAATGTTTCCATAACCTTCACAGTTTCGGTAATGCTCTTCGAGACGAATATTATTTGCTTCTATAGCAGAATGGCAGTCAGGATCAGTGATACCGTCTGATTTGAGATGGGTAAATGCATGGAGTAGTTCAAATTATAGATGGAGTCCTACAGGGGGTAGTAGTGAAGTATTTCACAATTGTTCCTGGGGCAGATATATATCTTCTACTCAGAAACAGCCTGGTTGGCAAGGGCCAAATAGTATTAGAACACCTTCTCGAGGCTGCAGGTGGTTTGCTTAGGGTAATCGTAAATGCAGAAATTGATATTATCCCACTCTTCATGCCGTTTGCTGACCAGATAATGCTCGTACATTGACAAGACCTCCGGACTGATGGCGAGGAATACTGAGTTGTTATTAGCCTTCAAATCCCGAAATATCCTCACGAGATTTGTCATGAGCTTCAGGTACTACCTATTGGAGTAAACCAAAAAACACTTAGGCATATAAAACTCCTTGAAGTGGGGGTTCGAAGTTTAGTTCATCAGCTTGCCCTTCTCCTAGCCATAAGCAGATACGTTACATAAAATGTCAGCATGGCGCAGTATTTACGAGTGCCATCTTGGTTGGTCATAACAAAATAGTTCATTTATCTATTTAGTTACAAATGTTTGGTTCGTGTTATATGGGACTGTTTGTTGGCGAATGTGTGCTTCTCGAATGAGTCGGCCGCCGAAAATAAGGCCAAGGGATAAGGAAATGTCCATTGTTTAGTGAGGAGTGTATCGTTGTCGACTTGGATTGATTATTTGAGGGACTGATAAGTGTTTGATGCTGAGTAACCTGGTGATGTACTTGAGAGGGAGAGTATGCTGTAATTGATCATCTTTTAATTGTATTACCCCAATTTAATACATATTTATCAATAAATAGCTTAACAAAGAAATACAGCACAATTGTGGCATCATTAATGAGGATCAGACATCAGAATCGACTACTTATCCTAATTATCGTATTACTATTGCTTGGGAAGATAGGATTTGACAGCCTTTTTTTTGGAGGTTTCATAATCTTTCAAGTCGAATAAAGCCTCGTTTTAAAAGGACTCTTCTTATTCGTACTGATAGCCATCGTCGATCGGCATTATGAAGTCATATTCGGTTGTGTTGCTCGATCGCTTGTGCTCAGCTTAAATGCACTGAAAGTACTTTTACATCAGAGATTTGAAGCGGAGGCTCCTCCCGACCAGGTACTCTTTCTCTTTGAATTTGGTGTTTGGGGTGCCTGCACTCACTGATCTGATGTTTGGAGCGCTCTTCTCAATCTGGTAAAGCAGGTAGATGATTTAAGCTAGCACTGGCACTGAGACATTCCGAGCTAGCCAGAGAATGAGAGATTTTCTCATCAGGGAAGCATCGTAATAGATTTACTCCTTGTTCGACTGGGTTTGCAATAAGAAATCATACACACTTGTGAAGTTATAAGAGTCGACCTTATCCGCGTATTTCGATATTTCCACAGGATCGTAGAAATCTGGCAAATCGTTTTCGGTGACGAGCTGATTCATTTTCAAGAGCTCATCGAAGTACTCCTCGGTGTGGTCCGTCCAGGCAGATATGACATGTATTGCCCATTCGAGTTGTTCAATGGGGTTGGCAACATACATGATAATCTATTAACTCTTCTTCTTTTTCGGTAAGACCCCTGAACATCATGAAAATGTTTACCGATAAACTAAATGAGCTAATTTTAGGTCTTGAGGGATTAGATTTGGGCTTCGTCCTTTGTCTCGTTTTTTTTTATCCTTGGCCTTCCTCTATTCTTGGATGGGCCTTAGAAAATAAGCCCGTTGTAAATCGAATTATCAGGAAATGCGCCGGAGTGCGATTTTTTGCAATGGTTATAAAATGCAGTATAGGAATGATAATATTTTCCACAAGTTGCACCGCCGCATTTAAACTCATGCAAATCCTTCTTGACTACATTCTGGGAAAATGTACTCTTTTCGGGGATCATTTTCTTCTATTTTTTGCAAAGATTGGTTTGTTGGGTTACTATCTTCTTATCCATGCTTCCGAATAGGCGATCAACCCTTTTTTATGATATTAAATGAAATTACCCAATAAAATCCATCAATATAGTAGGAGTAAATATCAGCATAATTCTTATTTGGTTTTGAGGATGAAGCGAGTGGGATTTTTGGCTACATTTAAAAATGTTATGCCTTCGGCTTTATGCATCCCCTTAGCTTAGTGAATATGCCCAAAGATATGATACTTTGGCTTCCGGAGGTATGACATAGCCAGCAGAGATTTTGATCCACATTTTTTTCCTTTATGGGATAAGTCTAAAATACCGTAAGGAGGGCCATGCGTAATGAGAATATCCACTTATTTGGGAATCTGGCCCCAGAGAACTTCATCAAGTTTCGGCTAGTATTGGAATGCTGAATTGCAATACACTGGAGTGTAAGGCGATCCAAATATGTTCAGCCCTTAAATTTCCGTCGATTGATGCTCTAAATAGGTGCATCTTTTCTGTAGTTCCCCAATTATATGCTCTCTTGTTAACTATGGTTTAATTTTGAAGTACTTGACAGGGATACTTTTCTAAAAATAGTTTACGATAGTTATCTTTAATGACCTTGTTGTCCATTAATATTTCATGATTGCCGCTTACTACTATTTTGTGGTTAAATGCTAGCTGATCAAGGGCTTCGAAGAATTTAATAAAGCCTGCCTATTTGCCATGGCTTGTGAAATCTCCTGCGTGGATGAAAATATCACCTTTCACATTCATTAAATCAGTAACGAATTTATTCGAAGAATGAGTGTCAGAAACTGCGACAATGTTCAGCTTTCTTTCATTCACTTTTTCTTACTGCATTTTGGTTTCTGAACGAGTAAGTATTGATAATTATAAATGTATATTAATGGAGGCATTTGTTCAGATCTGATCATATTTCCAGAATAAGCAACATTGAAATAATATTATAATACGAATCATTGATATCTCATTTTAAGGCCATGAATGATCTTCATCGCCATTACCATGCTGCTCCTATTATCTCCAATGGTCTGAAGGACTATGGGATCCTTCAATGTTTAATAAAGCTGAGTATGATCAAATTGGCTATTCACTGCACTCTTTCGCATTGCTCTGGTATTGCTGTACATTAAATTCTCTTTGCTGTACAAATTGCTACTCGAGTTTATTCTTTCTTCACTTTTTTTTAGGATTTCAGTTTTTTCACGCATGCTGCTCAATTTTTATATACCTAAATTAATGTGTTCTTCAATTATGATCTTCTTGGATTTGTCCTTACTTTTACATTTCTCCCGTTCTGACTATTTTGATTACTTGGACTATTTTGAGGTGAGCATCCTTTATCGATCTATCTTCTGTTTTTAGAGTACCATGCTCTTATTTTCGAAATCACTTTAGTTGGCACCGTAGCTGAGTTTTTATATTCGGCAGTTGGGATATTCTGCGGAAATTGTCTTCTCCATTTTCAGTTACTTGTGATCGCTTTTGATTTTGCTGTCGGAAAGGTTTGTGTTTTACTTGCCTAAATATTTTTTGTAAAGGTTGCGAATGTATTCAGTATTGTTGTTTTTTGGCTTGCGGGGATCGAGCTACTTGCTTGCTGTTGTCTGGTTGCGCTGAGAAAGGTCACCGAATTTGGTCGAGAGTAGGTATGCATTATCTTTGAGCTCTCTTTCATTTCTACTATTCTTATCGGACTGGCAGGCACTCTCTCGAGAGCGTGCTTTCTTGGAGTTCGAGAGAGAGCGTTGGGAGGATTCATTCTGATATGCTTTATACATCGGCTGAGATTGGCTTATAATACTTTAACAGACAATATCTACAATAAATATTAAATATTATACTAGCAATTTATAGCATCATATTAGTCATCACTCAACATTGGCTATTGGGGTTGGGGTTGGGGTTGGGGTTGGGGTTGGGGTTGGGGTTGGGGTTGGGGTTGGGGTTGGGGTTGGGGTTGGGAGCCGAAGCTCACAGTTTTTGCAGTTCAGGAACTAGTGGGTGAATCCGACTGGGAAATAGAATGCAGGACTCAAGAAGATTTCTGTGTTCTTATTGAAGCAATCAATATTCGGATACCATTTCAACGAAAAAACATTATCTTTAAACTTTTATTAGACAGGAGTGCCACAGATTGCATAGGCATAGGGCCTTGCCAATGCTTTCACCTTTCTTTACTGCAAGTATCCATTTTAGTCATAGAATGATTCGGTTGTGCCTGGCCTTGCTGCAGTGGTGATGTCGTTGTAGTATTTAAACTGCCAGTAGCACCACGATCTGAAGTATGATGTCAATATATCTGTAATGGTTGTGACTTCACCTGCGCTTTTCTCACTATTTGACAGTGCTCCATACTCGGTCAAGAATGCTCCAACCTTCAAGCTTTGAGCGTTCATCTCTTTGCTGGCAATGGTGAGCTGGTCGAACTCTGAGCAAAACAAAGGAGAAACGGGCTCGCCCAGCTTTGTGACATAAGGGCAGTAGATGTGATAGCTGAATACCTGCCTCTATTTTTAGGATTCTGATCCTAAGGGCTCATAAAATCCACTCCCAAAGGCATCAACAACGCTCGGCTCATAGAAGACCAAATTAATGGGATCTACTTTTCTTATTGCCTGATAGACACGTTCATAAGCAGGCCTCAAAAATTTATTGTTGCTGATGCCAGGTAAAATAGTGTCAGTTGGACTCCTGTACGCATTGGCTCCTATTGGCTCGTTTATTATTTCATAACCCAGCAAATTAGGCTACTTGCTCATGTAGGCAGCAACTCTTTCCCACATCCCGATAAAATGGTCAAAGATGCCATTTTGATTCGTAAAGAAATCCTACTGCATTCGCATCACATCTTGAGTAGTATAGAACAAGCCAAATTAAACTTTGAGGCAATCTTCCAGTTTGGGGTACCCATGCTCATCGAAAGATATATTCACCTTAAGAGGAAACGGGAAGTTATGGCGAGTAACTGCCCAATCTGGAAATCCCTCTCCACAGAATTTCTTACTAAAGAGATCCTGGTGCGAGTCGAGTAGCACATAAATCCCATACTTGTTGCATTTCCTGACAATCTTCCTTAACATTTAGATATATGTGTAATTGTACTGTCCTTTTTCTGGCTATGCACCTTCCCATGCGACATGGAGCCGGATCATATTGAACCCCCATCCTTGTAGGTTGGCCAGATCCATGTCAGTAAGGGAGTAATTTGAACTATAGTGATCAAGGTCCGGATAAAAGGGATATGTTTTAAATACCACATTGACCCCATGAAACACAGTGACTCGATTATACTGATCAAGAAATAGCGTTGAATTCGTATCTACCTTGATCCCAGACACCGACCAAATGCTCAGCCCCAAAGCCAACACGACCAACATACCTGAATATTGCATTTATTAAATATCTATCACATCATCACATCAAATACACTACCAACTATAATGACAGCAGAATATAAGCCATATGATATTACAACAGTAGAGTAACAGTAGAGGCTTATCATGTAAAATCAAGTCATTGCTATTGCTCTTTGAATCACTAACAAGTAACAAGATATTGATAAAGAAAATATAAACTATAATTGATGTTAAAATATGCATAGTGTATGTACTCATCATCATCTGTGGTATAGTATATCAACTCTTTTGATATGGGCATGGACTTATAATTTGTATCTTTTTGTTACAATCACGTTTTGTGTTTGATTTGGGTCTGCATGTCGACTTTTCATATTGTTCTTAGGATTTATTGTTGTGGTTGTCATTTTGGCTATGGTTGTTGGGTTTATAGCTGTAAGTGTGGTTATTGCTATTGTTATTATAGTTTTGGGTATTGTTGTTATTTTTATTGTGTTTTTCTTCGTTACCTTTGTGGTTGTTTTGATTGTTGCTGTTAGTAGTATCGATATTTTCTTTGTTATTTATATTTTAATTGCATAGAACCTGGATAATCGGTCTGTTTTATTGGTGACTGTTAATCTTTATAGCATAATTGGCATGGGGGTGACGCATCGGGCTCGAATAAAATATCCTCACTCTTTGCCTATTCTAATGACCCTGTCTATTTATGAAAGTATTGCAATTAATTGGCAAATTACTCTTATTTTCAGAATTTGCATGCATATTATTTATCGCATAAGAAGTTGGCTAGCCTCGATAGCGATCATTTATAACAGGGTCAATGATAAATTGAGTAGGTACTCTTTTTGAATGTTTGTGTTGTCCGTTTGTTGGTCATGGGTATTCTGATTGTCAATTGCATTCAGATCACTCGACATTTGTTTCAGCATTTGTTCTAAGCCTCGATTTTGTTTTATATTGTTCGAGCACAGATTTGTCTGTCTTATACGAATTGCCATTCAAGAGTTTATTTAGGGTGTCTTATAGTAAATTTTTCTTTTCATTCATTACTTGCTTTTTGTATATACTTATCTATTTATGAGGGTACTCATGCGAGGTATTCTGATTGCAAGGGCTGTTCTACAGGGGATGGTTAGGGCTGCTCTCAGGGATGAGTTGGGGTCTCCAGGGGATGAGCTGGGTTGGTATTCCGATGAAGGATATTCCACTAATGAATTTTCCACCAGGCATGATCCATAGTTTTTCTGAGAGACAACTTCATAAGTATGTAAATGCTCAAAGCTCCTTGCGCATGGTCGATAGCACAGCAAAGTCAATGATAGACTAAGTTTCTATAATTTACATCCTAAGTGTTGGATGATGACAGTTAGCGTTGACTCTATCGAATAGAAACCTGCATTCTTTTTAATTATTATACACAAGCGACTCAATCGAATTGCATTACTGAAGGCAGTGATAGCAATTATAAGTTAAGTTATGTATGAACAGACAATTATAAAATGCAATACAAAGCAATGAATCAGAAAGCCCACATTTTACTTAGATTACTATAATAATCCCTCGATTTTTTATGTATTCCTCATTATTTGAATTGTGGTTGGTTTTCTTCTTTTTCTTCTTTAATGAATTGTTAGAAATGTTTCATATTTTTGTTTTATTTCCTTTTGGTTTCTCGATGGTAGTTATTTCTTCACTTTTTGTTGGGATTGCCTACTTTTTGTCTATATTCGATTATCGAATGAATGACCCGCATAGATCAGCACATTTTTAGCATATCAGCACATTATTAGCACAGATAAACACAGATTCATAATGGTTATTTTAAATCTATGTCAGTATTGTTATGCGAGTAATATAATAATTTATCGTTAAAATTAGAAACATGTTTTCATATGGCAACCCACTCATGCAATGCAACCCCCAATTCATAAATAAAGTGATGGGATTTAGAACCAAGATGCAAGGCAATGCTGAAAATGATGAAAATAAAGAGAATATGTTTACTATGAACAACTCCCAGATCAGCAGTATAAGGGCTGAGTAAAAGCTGGAGAAATAGCAGAAGGCAGGGATACTTCAGCGGAGAAGAATTGAAGAAGGGTCATTTGATAAATTGTGCCAAACTTATGTGCTCGATGGGGAAAACCTTAGAAAAAAGTATCAGTACGAAGATTAAATCATAAGACTAAAAACAACTCAGAACCAACTTCCCAAAAAAGCGAGCCATATCTCCGAGCAATAGCTGATGAAACTGCAAAAATTCAAAGAAATGGGAGTGATCACACCAGAGTAAGAACAAATACTCGATCAATACTATCGAAAATATCCGAAGAGCAAGCAACAATCGAAATTATTCCCATCTGCTCATGAAAACAGTTTATGCTTTTGAACTACGCCTGCCTGCTTGATAATTTATGTGAGCTATATTATAGATTATCCGAGGATGATACTCATTTTTTAGTTATATTTTAGTAATTTGCCTTTGAAATGTTGGTTTTGCGATTATTTTCAGGGGATCGAAGTTTACAAAATTAGAAGAAAGAACAGATAGATTTCATGAGCAATCAATTCAAAAATGAATCAGTTTTAAAAATTTTCAATTAAAGCAACGGAATGTTCACAACAAACACGGAAACACAAAGTCAGCTAAATAATATGTTTCCAATTACTTTCTAACAAATTACTATTTTGTCATATGAATTATCATTCATCGTTATCGAGTATGTATATACTAGCTTTTGGGAATGATAACTTAAGTATTTATTTCGCATGTTTGGGGTCATTGATCTGATTGTTACCTAAATATTGTATTGTTTACGTAAATTAAGAGTTTGCAGATTCTTCCAATTTGCTCTGCTCATATGCTTACATCCTTCATCAGTAATTTGATTGTCGCCTAAATATATGTACTATTTACCTAAATGAAGATATTAAAGATTCTTCCAATCTGCTTTGCTCAGATACTCACATCCTTCATCGGTAATCATATTGTAGCCTAAATATATGCGCTATTTACTTAAACTAAGAGATTCAAGATTCTTCCAATCTGCTTTGCTTAAATACTTACATTCTTCATCGGTAATTAAATTGAGGACTAAATATATGTACTATTTACCTAAATAAAATTATGTTAGATAAGGCATAATGCAGTGACTGAAAAGGGGCCTGACTTTTGTAACAGCATTTTCATCTGCATCTTCATCTCTGTTTAGCACACCCTCTGCTAAATAAATTTTAGTTGTTTTCATTTCCAATTTGGGAAGTTGCAGCTTTTTGAATTCTTCGAGGATTACGAAAAGAAGTTCTAATTCCTCTAATGAGGGTTCTAATAGAAGCTCTTCGATTGTGACCCTGAAATGTTTATTGAATATCGAAGCGTATTATTAAGGTTTGCATTGCTTATGGTGCTGCCATAGATGTACGCCTATTTTCCATTGAACCTTTGCTATTTATAGTCCTCTTATTTTCAATCCGTGGTACGCTGCCATCTTCTCTGCAATTTTATATTGCCGCTGAAATTCTTTAAATCCGTTTTGATAAAGACTGCATAAAGCGAGCAAAATTTCGCAGAGAAGCGTATTATTCAGATCCTCTTTTTTCTTGAATATTAGTACGTTTCGTTCAATTATTTCTTTAGGTTATTTGTGATTACTTTTAGACTGCAGTAACAGGCTCTGGGCCATTGCTATTTCAATATGGGACATCATCATTTGGTCAGATATATTGCTTTTCTTAACTTTCAGTAAAGCTTAGTGCAGAAGTTAATAACTTGGCTGTTTATCTGTTTATTAAGATGACTCAAGTTGAAATTTATATTCCTCTTTTTCATTCATTTTTGCAGATTTAAGCAATAACTGTATTTCTTAATAGCTACAATCCCCAAAAATTAACCTCGCCATTTATTCAGAGCCCTGAGCTCTCTATGAACTACCTCCCATTATTTCATATAACTCAGTAAGCTCCAAGTTTTTAAGATAAATTCTGGCTGAACTTCTTAACAGCTATTGTTAGTAAGTTACATCGACCTTGAAATAATTTTGAAATGCTTAGTCATAAACAAATTCATTTGTTTTTTTTAAAGTTTAGTATATGGCTATCATTTCAGTATCTTTGAGACACTGAAATAGCACCATTCCTTTGTAAACGTCTGAATATTGCTTTGTTCCATTTTATAACCATTTACCGATTTTCTCTATTCTTTATTTTTTTGGTTTTTATTATGTTAGGAGTTTTCGATCTAACACAAAGCTCATGAAAAGCTGCTTAGATTTGTCCATTGCGAAATTGTTAGTTTCGCTTTTCCGCTTATTCATTGCATTTGCGATTTCTCTGCGAAATTATTCTGATTGGATCGAGGAACTTGCTAACGGGCCATTTTTTGCATTTGGCAGTTCACGTTCGATTTCAAAGTAACTGCAAATCAGCCCTTAGTTTTGGCATATTTTCCCTTTCGGGTCGTTTCTGTGGGAGAGAGTCAAACATCCTTTTATGAGTTGATCGCACTCGCGTTGATATTATTGGTAATAGTTGAAAATAACCTTCATTTTGGAGAATAGTTTTGACCGATTAAATTCATATATTTTGTGCGCAAAGTTATAGGCAGCGGCGTTGGTCTGTAGCGTCAGTTGCAATTATGCCACAATTTCTTCGTTAGACACAATTTTGAGAGTTACATCCGAAATCGGGGGCACTCGAGTGAATCGACTTTCGATTTACACAATCCGATACTTTTTCTCGGATTTCACGTTCTCCTGTTCAACCATTCGACGTATGTCACCAACAGTTTCGAGAATATCTTCGACTGTGGAAAATGTGCATTTCCCCCGAACCATGTCGCTAATCGTGAATGTGACTTAGACTAATTCCGCTAATTAATTTGAAACCGCAGATTTATAAAACTCCTCTTCGTCTTCAAGGATGCCATCGATGGTTATTTTTGTGCTTCGTTATACTTTTACATTGTTAGTACCTTTAAAGAACATCTTTTACTGGATTCTCAATTAGGCTTTGCTGTTTGGAAGTTCGGGGTTATATTTGAGCCCGGTTTTTGCGGCGAGGCTGCGTTTGAAGCACGTGCTGACAATTAGTTGTTCAAAGCTGTTTTGATTTTTCTGAGCAATTTTTGCATTTTCGACGATTATTTTCTTCAGCTGCTATCTTTTATCACTCTACTTTGTGAGTTTGATTGGCTTTAATTTCTGAGGCAGCTTTGTTTTTTCTATTGTTGCTGCGTCTTCTTTTTGTTTCTGCAATTTAGTGGGTATTTAAATCCTTTACAGAGTTTATTCAAATTACTTTCCATTTAAGTCTGAGCCCGGAGGATACTTATCAGCAATTTCCTCCAACCTCTGTTCAAGCAAATCTTGAATCACTTTCGTTGATACTTTGTTGATTTAGAGGCTCCTGCAAGATTTCACAATGTAAACCAGAAGCACGAAGATGCCTTTATCGAAGTAATCGCAGGCTTTTATTGAGATCTCTGCTACTTTTTTCACTTATTATTTGCTTAAGTCGTATTTGAACGATTTTATATCACTGCCATATATTTCAAAGCAGTATGCCAACATTTGCGATATTTCAATTGTAGTTTCTTTTATTTGTTGAATTTTAAACTTTAATTTTTGCCCAAAACTTTCAGTGTTGAATTCAGTATTTTAAAGCATAACCAATTCGTTTATTTGTTCACTACTTAGTTCCCAGTATGGATATCGGCCAGTTTTTTCGTTGGCTAGCATATGAAAGATTCTTGACTAATTAAATTGGTTCAGACCTCGGTACTTGCCTTTGTAGCCTTCAATAAGTTGAGCATAGTGTATGCTATCGCTTTTTATTTTTTCTTTGTGTTTCTCTATAAAATCTTTCACGTTGGCTTTTTATTACTTAGTTTCAACCATGTTGCATCTGATGGCCAAGTCGATGACATCATCCATGGTTCCCCTCAGATCCTCTTGTGTGTAGCAAAGGCTCTAAAACATCTCGCTGATCTTTTTGCATATTATTGATCCTTCCATGAACATGAAGGATTTTTTGAGAGTCTACTAAACCATTTCTAGTGGTTCTTTCCCCGTCGTTATCTTAGGCAGTAATCTCAAATTCGAATTGTGAGGACTAACAGCCCCCAGTTTCCCTTCATCGTTTGCAGAACTAACAGCAGGACTTATAATCTCCAGTTTCCTTTCAATGTTTGCAGAACTAACAGCAGAACTAGCAATCCACAGTTGCCCTTCGATGTTTGTAGGACTAATAGTCCCCAGGTTCTCTTCAATTTTTGCAGGACTAACATCATTTAAGCTCCCTTCAGTGCAACCCATGTTGTTTAAATAATTATCGAGTTTTAATTAAAGCATGCATTTCATTAAATAGTTTGATACATCGGATACATTTATTCAATCAATCGTTTTATAATTAGCATACTATGATGGATATTGCGCATCTGTCGCTTACTACCATAACGATATCATGTCGCATGGCACTGATACCACTCAACTATATGAGCAACTCCTCCAAACAGTCCCGATTCAAAATTTTCATTTATTTTCCCATCACACAAACATCAACTGAGTTCCTTATCTTCTTTGCTGTTTACTTGAATTTTTCATTTGTTGCGAGCCTCAAATAAGCGAAGTGGGTTAGAATCTACCAAGGATTAGCCACGCAATATTCTGCAGCCCCGAACTGCTCAACAAATTCAATATCGTTTTAGAAACTGAAAGGTTCATACGATGAATAGCAACAAATCATATAAAAAAACTGAAGAGTCTCAATTCCATTTGATAGGAATTATATAGTTTATGACGTATGATAATTAGGTAAATTAGATGCTATTTGATTTAACAATCATTGAGTGTAAAGTTCGCTCCAACTGACATCCCATTTTTCATCTGGTTTGAGCACTTTGCTCCATCTGAATTCACTCGCTGAGACCTTCTCGAGCGTGGCTCCACTGTTGATAGTTAGTTTCAGGTTGTCACTGTAATAGTTGTTGAAAATGACTGTCACTTTGGCTTCTGTTTCTTTACGGTTGGTCACTGTCATGTTCATTTTAGCATCGTAGCCGCCGTTGTTACCGACAATTCTTCTGGATTCGGAGTATTTGTTAGCAACGATATCGAAAGCTTTGCCTGTATTCAAAGTAATGTTCTCGTCCTTAGGGGTGTGCGTAATACTGTCCTCGCCAATGAACTCCAAAGAACTGTCAGCTTCGTCGGCCTTGAACACTCTGAAAATGCCCTTGGGGAAGGGAATCCCCAACCCGTTGACTTTCGAATTGATAAATCGAATATAGTTTTGAGCAGGCAGATTATTTTCATTGTTGCCGCCAGCAGAAATTCTGATCTCATGATATTTGTCAAGAGTGACATTGTAGGTTTTGGGGATGAACTCGACTTGCTTTTGTGAGGATTAATTCAGAGTAACTTTCTGGCCTAATGTGTACAAATGATAATCAGCAAATGATTTCTCTGTGATCTGTGGAGGAGCTGGTGCACTGCGATACAATGCGTAACCCTGGAATTAATTTGAATTGTATTGGTTTGGGTTTGAGACAGTATTGACTTCACCAGCAATAAGTTTCACTTTCGCATCGACATACTTCTTTCCACTGTTGTTGTCGATGGTCACCCAGCCCCCGATGTCTCCTTGGGTTTCTTTAGCATTTAAGCTGATCGAATAGTCGGCCTTCCAACTGAATCCAGTCGTTCTGTAGGCAACTTCGCAAGGACTAGTTTGAGCTTTTTCACTCCACACTTTCCAGTTCAGAGTCGGCAATGTGAAGAAACCTGCTGGGAGTGTTGGGAACTAAATACCCGCAACATTGTTAAACACATTAATACCGAAGCTTGTCTTGAGGATGTAACCTGAGTTATAGCCCAAAAGGATCCCCCTAACAAGCTTAGTAGTGTCGCCAAGTTGCGCATAGATAGTGATTTATTTATCAATGTAACGCTGTAGAATTCCCTACTTATTGATCAAGTTCTTCTCGAAGTTCTGTTCATAAACCCTCACGGAAGTGGGGTCATTGAGGGCCTTAAAAGTGACAGTCTCAGTTTGAATGTTGGAGGAAACGTCAGTAAAATAGAGAGTCGACTAATATTGGCTGAAGGTAATATCACGGACATCTTTTACCATCGCAAAATTGTCGTTGTAGATAGTCACTGCCAGCTATTTCTGTTTCCCAATTGAGGAAGAGAGTGCCAACCCAAGCAGCACACAAACAAGAGCAAATCTTGACATCATACTTACAAATTATTTATACATTTCTTTCTTTTTCTGATATTTTAAATCAATCATAGATGAAATTCAGTAAAAATATTATGTTGACGGTATTGGGGGAAAACCACTCTTCTCAGAGATAGTCAAAAATATTATTGAGCAAACTTCCTTATAAATTATACAAATAGAAAGAACATCAAAGTCGCCTTAATTGCATGGATAATTCGGAGACAATTTAATATTAATTCCCATATTATAAACTACAAAGCACCATATGTGAATAATGCGATGATTATAGCATAAATATACAGTGGATTATTAATTCGGATATCCCACTCATATGCTTCGTCCAACACCACACTCATCACAGCATCAATAATAATAAGACTAATTAGCATAGATACTGCAACAGACATTCTAAAACAGTCTCTATCGCGATGAATAAATAAGTCATCTCCTCCAAGAACCCTAATATAATCACGTCACTGCCCTCAAAAGACCAATACTGCCAGCAAGCACATAAACTAACCCAAATACCCATCCTTCCAATGTCAACCCTCCCAACAAAAAGAAGAGGAGCCTGAGTTATAGCAATAGTGATATCTCTTCCGAATTGAGCGACTATTTGGCATATGGCGAGTAATTTAAAAGCCAATAAAATATGATGATGCTGGACAGTTAAGAACAAGACGGCAATTAATAAATATAAAAGCAATTGAAAGAACAACTGCAAAATGGGAGTATTGTGCATTATTCGAATTAATTACAATAGCCACGAACAAACACTGAAGTTAGCATATCAGTGCGAGATAAGTACTAGGAAAGTATGCGATTACAATAGAATTAATAGGGTCATCTCCTGCGGCAGTCAGAATAACAGTAACAACAAAACTTAACAGCCTTCAGACCTATTCATCACACCATACAGAAAAGCCGGCGACATTTCAGCCTTGAATAGATCAGACATAAATACCAATAGTTCATAATTTCTCAACCTTCCTATGAAATAGATATTGCGAACTCCGCTACGGAAAATCTGTTTGCTTACAATACTCTCAAGAATATTAATATGACAGCCATGCATGTTGGCTATTGCAAAATCTTGGCAAATTATCGGATTGTTGTGGGCACCGACGATGGCCGTGTTGCGATATTTGAGCAAACCTACTCGAAGCCACTCAACATATTTGAAGCATTTAGCAACGATCGCAAAATCTTATCAGTACAATGGTCAGCAAATCTCGAGTTTTTGGCCGTGAGCACAAACAAAAAGTAATTGAAAGTCTACTCATTCAAACAATAGATCACAATTTAAAACAGGACGACACTGAGGATGCGGAAGCAGCCCATTTAACTATTCTCAATTACTGCTAAATCGAAGTAACTGCTCGCTGCGGTTACTCAGATTTAATTTATCGGGGAGAATCCACTGGAAATTCTGTTGTTTGACCAGGCTGATGAGATATGGTTACTGTAGTACAAGAAGAATATTATTTCGTATCGGCCATTCCTATCAAATTTGCCCATTAAGTTTAATAATGTGTACCAAGTCAGATGTCACAGTGTTAAAGGAGCACGAGTTCCAAGCAGTGCAATGAATAGTTAAAACAGAATATGTACAATTTTAGCAGTAGCCTCATAGACTTATGTTACAATCTGCCTACTAAAACCATACTTTGAAGTCATTCTGGCCTATGACAAAGAAAAGCGAGCCAAGGCAATCAGTAAATAGGGCTACTCTCACATCTCATTCAGGAAACAACCACTGGGCTTATTGATAGTGTGGGATAAATATGCAAATCTGCTTAACTTCCAGATTCGCACATACCTTGATATGAACCCCAAAGATTCTCAAGCAGCCGAGAAGATTGAAGTGAAAATAAGCAGCCAAGGAGGTATGCTGCTCCCAGAGGCGACAATACTCGCAGGTTTTGTCACCGATACCCTCCTGTATCAACTATCTCAATCGGGCATCAAAATTTACTCCTGTAGTGACTTCACTCCCAACTAAAACTAACTAACATCTTACAGATCCCCTATCTATCTGCACAATTTTTCATTGTTTTCATTACCGCTGCCAATTTCGATGATGGAGTAACTGTCCTAAAGACAAACTCCCTAATTGCACATACTACAGGAACTGCATAGTTTCTTACAGCCCTGCAACTCGTAGTTGTTCATGAGTTCGAGCACATCACTACTTTCAATCCGAGTACAGAACTTCGAGGAGTATGTTGTAAACATAATCGAGAATTCGAACAATTGGAAAGTGGGGCTACAGCTGCTGGTGGATTGTTACCATGAGAAGTATGTCAATTTCGATAACATGACTAAAGAGGTTATAGTTCGGAATGTCAAGAGTTATGTGGGTAAATATGTGGATTTTTTAAAAATTGTGATCGGTGTCGATGTGTTCAGCCAACCATAATAGGATCAAGACGAAGTTAGGGGTTCTGAGACAGCATAGAACCAAAAGAGAAAGTAATTGCAGAACCATAAAAAGTAAATATGGGACCAATAAGTCACATTCATCTTCAACATCGTTATTGAAACTGAACAATTATAGTATTTAAGTGAGTAGTTATTGCCTTAACTGCATAAATTAGCCCATCCCTCAATCCCTAAATCTTAACAATAACCAAACACATCCAGATAAAACAGAGTCGAGAACTCACATAGAAATATCTGTAGCAATCTCGCTCCATTCATTCTCTTAAACAGAATAAAAACAATAACTCGTAGAGGGTTATAAATTCTAGTGCAATCGCTATCCAAAGAGGAACTAAGCCACTTATTGTTGAACTTAGAGGTATCAATGAATGAGGTTGATCTGCCACATACCATCAATACAATATTATCGCAGCATCGACTGTATTTGGAGTTGATCGTTGTGAATGCGATGTTCAATGATTATTATACTCCGTTTGTGGTGCTGATCAGCAAGTATGAGATTATTAGCATGCAAATCAAGGGTAAGCTCAATAGAAATAACTACTAATAATAGCAAATTTATCTGATTTAGGCAGAGAAGAGTGTCGAGTTATCGTATTCTGTATTATAGTCATCATAGTCTATTACATTGTAGGAATAGCTATTGTAATTGTAAAGGCTTATCAGTTGGGCATCCTTCATTCTACTTAAGTCATTAAATGAGCCTAATTATAGGCACTCCTTATTCACATCCCACATTAACCACCACAATAGTCACCACACTAACCACCACAGTAGTAGTCACCACCCCAATAACAAATTCCTCTCCAATAAGAAACAAGTACTAGGCTTATTCTAAACATTCCTATCTCTATTCCAATCGAGCATAATTCCAATCCTGCTATAAACTTCCACTGAACCTATCCTTTTTACAAACATTATACCCGAACTCTATTCGAAACGATGCTTGTAATTGTTCAATGACATCTCGAATCGACTGCTCTCTGCCAATGCCAGTAACAGTAGTAATAATGATGAACGGGACTTAATGACCTAAATAATGATGAAAATCGACATTGGGCATGTAACAAACCTCTAACAATATTGGCTATGCATATTGCAGTTGTTCAGTAAGTTTGTAATCAAAGTCGATATTTATATGTGTGTCAAGTATCTCACTGCATCTGCGTACCCATCGAGCATACTCGAACCCATTTTTAAGACAATTGCCCCACAAATAAATCAGCAGTTCGCCAAAATATCTCAGGAGACACTCTCTGAGTATTTTGTATAGTTAGTCAGTACTGAGTATATCACACTCATTGTCATTGTTGGTAGGCTGGTTTCTGAGCATGTTAGGGTTATTCATTAGATTATTGGTAATGCTGTTGGTCGCAGGGATAATCTGTATGACTATATATTCGATAACTATGATGACATGGATGTGGATACTATCGAGCGTATGTTTCGGATTGTCTATGAGAGGATAGAGATGTTTGTACAAATTTAGAGTGGTAAGTTAGTTGCTTTGTTAATGAAAAGATATGGGGCTATCTTTATCAACAGTAATAACAATAGTAATAGTAATAACAATAACAATAGTAATAACAATAACAGTACATAACAGTCCAACAGCAGCAATAAAAAGAAACATCAGAGCAATAGCCCGAACAAAAGGAACTCAAATAATTCATAAATACTTCTAAAGCTCATCGATTTCATATAAAATAAGAACATCAGCACATCTTTGCGCCTCTAATTCATCGAACGGATGCTGCATCAGTTCGAGGCTCGGATAGTCGATCTCTAAATCAAATACAATCAAAAAGCCTATGCATGGGAACTCTTCATGAAATTGAGACTTATCTATATTTAACTGCTGGCAATAAACGGCAGAGGTAGGTAAGTACTGGCCGAAATCAGAGAAAAAGATTACCCAATCGACGAGACATTGGCAATTTGCCATAAATACAGCGTCAATGATGCATAAGCCTACTTACTCGTGAAATCAGGAGGAGAAGGAGATATACCGACTGCCATCCAATTGTACTTCAAAGTAACCATCCATCATATGACATAGCTCGCAGGCGATAAGTTTCTTGAACTGAAACACTCTAGGTAAGATCTAATAAGGGCGTTGGAGGGTTTCCAAACATTCCTATGCAGCATCGTGAAGGAGTGCATGAAAATATGCGGATAGAGTACAGAGTAATGGTTCGTCATTGTCGAAAAGTTGGGTGAATTCAAGTATGGGCATTACCGTGAGTTCTAGGCCTATATCTGTGATCTGCTGGGTGACTACATCACTGCCAAGATATATCCCGAGCTCAGCACAGAAATAGTCAGAAAGGTCAGCATTCCTGCCTTGATCAAGCACTTCGCATGGCAGGATAATCTCTCAGCAATAGATCTCTCCCTATTGCGCATAATCGTCCAAGAAATCCTCAAAAACATGACCTACCAACGATAGATGTATCTCTTGACTCGCGAATCCTACCTCGAATTCGAGGAGCAGTATCTCCAACAAATAATAGCATAAAACAAACGAGGGTTCAGTACAATAGGAACTTGCGAGGAATGCAGGATTGCAGATGGCGCACTCTTCATACACTATAACCAATGCAAACATGACATTCATCCAGCATGTTCAGAAGATGTCAAAGTATGTTATTTATGTGGCAAAGAAACATGGAAGATCCTAGAGAAAAGTTTGGACAACTTGGCCAAGGTTCGGGTCGAGCTGTATACTACCGATATTAACAATGAGAATTGGAAGATGAATAACGATAATGGAAGTTTAGGGAAGAGGAGCACTTCTTATTCGGAAAGGAAGAAATACTTGAATGAAAAGTTGGTGGAGTATGATCAGAGGAAGCAACAGATTGATTATGATTTTTGATGCTGTCACTATGTACAGCTTCGGCAATGCCAACATCAATATTACTCATTCTATTATTATGATAGTGCATAGTGTAATAGGATGTTTACTCGCGCGGATTATGTCCCCAAATTACTCAACATGCACATTAATAAAATTGTGGATTCTGAGCCCCGATGAAAAATAAACATGCATTAGAACTCAAAGATTAATAAATAGCAAGTTTGTCATCGCTGCAGCTGACTTCGCGCACGCCTCTCGACAAAGATTAAAATCGGAAGGCCAAAATTATCATGAAATCACTCTGCGAACATAATGAGGCTTACGATTTCAAAGCCCCGGTCGATTGGAAAGGTAATTAAATAGTCGGACATAGGCATGAACTTGAGTGACTATCCGCTCATCGTGAAACATCCAATGGACCTGAGCACAGCAGAGAAGCTCCTGAATGTCGGCAAGTTTCACACAGTGTAGCAGTTCTTGGACCATGTGCAGCTCATTTGGGACAACTGTAAGATGTACAATCAAGCGGGCTCTGTACTCAATCGTATTATAGCATGAACAGTGGATATACGAATCGGCATAAAAGATAGAGCGAGTCTTCAAAAAGATGACCAAAAACTACTTCCCGGATATCCCCATTGTGATCCCTCAGAGTACTCAGCATTTTATTCGCAGAGCAACAGAGCCAGAAAAACGAGAAGAATTCAATATACGACAGCCTCTCAGAGGAAGAAATCACTTACTACGAAAAACTGAGCTTCAGCTAAAAAATATAGAAGCTGTAGTCCCATGAACTATAGAAACTAATCAAGTACCTCGCGAGCAACTTCCCTGATGCTCTCAAGTAGGTTGAAACTGTCCAAATCGATTAGCAGGGAGCTAAGCATGAGAACCCAAATAGGATTCAGATTTTGGTGGATAATTTCAGTCCTGTCAACTTCCGAATAGTTAATTCGTAATTGATATGCGAGTATAGGTTTGTTAACGAGTTTGAAGATTAGAAATATGACAAACTGCAAGGATAATAGAAACCATTCGGGGCTAAAAAAGTTAAATATGTCTGATAGGGCGATGTGGTTAATTATTATCTGTTATATAATATGAAAATGATACTTAAGCAGAGGGTTAATTTATCTGAATATTGTAGTTATTCAAACGAATATGGATGTTTATTTTATATCAATGTCTTGCATATTATATAGTAACAAAAAATTAATGGCTCAGAAAGAAGTCTTTTTGAAGATACAGCACTATATGAAACTGAACAAAATGTAAGTAAGTAGTATACGGTGAATTTACCTGCATAAATAGAAACATTTGCTATGAGCTGAAGCTGAGCTTAATAGTAATTGAGAAAAAGTGAACATTTTTATGTTTTTAGCAATTCAATGAACCGATTTTAATGAATTTAAATTGGAATATATTCGGCATATCTTCTTTTAAAATAATGCTGAGAGATGAATATTATTGTAATTTTTTAATGAAATATCTATTTGTGGTATTATCCTTGCTCTTGTGCAGTGCTGTCTGTTACAGTCCGGAGCCCCTGCCCACCTGCACCACCCCCAAAATTCAATCTAACGAATGGCCGGTTTCTCTTCAGGAAACCCAGACCTGGAATCTTAATAATATATTCACAGGATTCAATCTAGACTTCAATCTCAGTTCCAGTGCCCCAGACTTCGTCTACTTAACTGGTAAAACAGAGACCATCAAAAAATTCGACACCAAGCAGCCTGGGCTAAAATCTTACCATTTTTAGCACCAAGGAAATAGATGGGGAAACACCCTGATGACACTGAGTGTATTCGGCAACGTTTCGAAGATCCGCTGGGGAGTCCTCTCTCAAAACGGAACAGAGAGTATCCCAGCACTCACAGAGGAAGTCACAGTTGAAAGCGAAAGCTCCATAAATTGCTATGACGCAATTTGGTCTCGAGCTGCTCATATAGCCATTGTCGACTGCACAAAGAAAGCCACTTTTGGACTTCAGAATATCTTCATTTTCGTGAACACGACTTCCCAAGTGGTGCTGCCTAACACAATGGAAAATGACATGTTTGTCGGGTTCACTAATATCATCAGAAGAAGGTTCTTAACTTTCTCGAAGGATGGTTATGATTATTTGCTCAGGTCCTATTTTAGGGATGGCGTTGATCCTTCCCATGAACACAACACTTACATGGAAGTTTTCACGTTCAACAACCCGCTCAAGCCAAGACTGCTCAAAGTTATGGACAGATCCTTTCTCGGACAAGATAGGTTGGCCCTCTAAGAATTTAAGCAATATAACGGGCTTATCTATGCATTGGATTACCACAGTGGCCTCATTGTCTTCGATATCACCGCCAGCCAGCATATAATCATTGACTACAGATATCGCACTGACTCTCGATACACAAGAATGGGTCTCTATGCAGGGCATCTGGATAACGAAATTATTGGTGCTTTTGCTAATGATCACGCTATATACTAAATCGATTTCACACAGAGACTACAGCCTCGGACAATCGCTAAATACAATTTAATGCAGGGATCGATTGTGACTCAAATATGGGTGAATGAATAGTATGTGATTACCCAAGTTTACGCAAATGTCACCGGCCTTGGCTAGTCCAACTAATAAAAGGACTATGCCTACAACTCGACCATCGTGTTCAATCGTGGAACAAGGACTTATCTCAATGCTTACGACATGTTTCAGCACGTATCGCCACGCGTCATTATCGATTTCGAAAGAGATAACAATATGCTCATGATCATGGATACCTAGAGCACAATACTTTATAAGCTGAATACCCCCATCATGTCCGTCTATCCGACATCGAACACCACCCTTAACCAAAACTACACATTCTTCGTCACTGGAAACTCAGTTAACTAGGCCACTGGGCGTTCCATGGTCTGCACATTCACATTTAAGTTCAGCGTAGTCGATGTTAATTCCATTAAGCTGTTTCCTACTGGCATGCATATTCCCTAAAGCTACTATGCCAACTATCCTGGAAATTTAGTCATACCCCTTGATCGGTACGTTCTAGGCCCCAACATCACATATGACGTGAAATAGACTTCGACAGGAAAATTAGCGAACTTTTGGATTCTGCAGCAAAACGACACTCTCATTGATTGGGATAAAAAGCCATCTTTCTTTAAGTACACATTCCTCCGCATGGAGCAATTCGAAGAGCTTTCTGAAACCACCATCTTCTTATACACTCAAGATGCAGCGAATATCACACACTTCTCGAAATGCGAAACAGTTCCTCTGTAGAAATCAATAAATTGTTCAGATAAAAGTTTTATACCCTTCATCGACGAGAGAATAGTAAATCTGACTGCAAGCAGATTCCACTACTACCAGGGAAAGTATGTTCATTTGATTGCAATGGTCTTAGAAGATTACACCAACGAAATCTTCATCTACGACGCTGATGTGGCCCAATAAGATCAATACATTAGGCCGATCACTTTACCTAGTTCATTTGAAGGCAAAATATCGTCGATTGAGTTCTTTGGGGAGGTGTTGGCGGTGGTTCTGAGGTACACCAAGTAAATTCTGTTTTACTCTATGGTCGAATGTCTTGATCATCAGGAAAAACAATGTCGAGAAGTGTACAGAATCGATTCTCTGATGATGAATAGGCTTGGTGTCGACTATTTCGCGCCGCTAGAGGTGATGGCTTCAGATTTCCATCCTTCAGTGCTCTTCATTCAAAGCATCGACCGAGTCATCATCCTCTCCTTCAATTTAGAAGGCCCTCATTTGCTGGCTCAAGTCAAATCTCCAGGCTCGGCAGTACCAGGAATTTATCATTGGAAAATGGCTATATCACAAGACCATCTGATCATCGTAAACCCTCCATACACAATTGAAGAACACAGACTCACAGAGCTCTACATTAAAAGAGATGCCCCACTGCAGAGAGTGTACCCAATCTACAACTACATGATCCCAGATAGTTTCGATCTTGACTTCTCCGACGCTGGCAACCTGATCTACATAACTGCAGAGGATAAGAGCCAGCCCGAAGAAAGAAATAGTGTAATCTTAGTGTATCGAGCAGGGTATCCAGCTGTGAGCGCATTCTATGATGTGTTCAACCTCAATATGAAGTACACGGACGTATTGATCGACGCAACCGGCGGCTTCGAAGATTACATTGGAGTCACAATGAACTCCATCCTAACGATGTTCCGACAATACGAAGTGCCTGTCCTCGTATTTGAAGACAGCGCTACTGACTTTGATTTTAATATCAGTTACACAAACGACCCTAATGGCGCATAAACCTTACTCTCAACTTCATCAGTCAAAATATCGAATTATCCCTAAGGAATCAAACCAAATGCGACAGTTCTCAACAATACTGACATACTGAATGATATGATTGATTATCACGAATCGGAAAGGCAATAAATCATGTTTAACGATGAAGAGTGGTTTGTTGGTAATGTCATAAACTATACAATTGAAGACTGTGGCGAATGCGGGCAGAAGGTTCGAGTTGTCAATCACTTGGAACACAAAAGAGATGTCTATGCGGAAACTGATATGTAAGACTATGTGTTTACATTCGATGGAGGTGTCATCCAGCAATTCCAATCCATGCTGAAGTTACGACACAATGGGTCAATTGACCAGGCAATCGGCATGCCTATGATCAGAGATGGTGAATAATGCAAGTATATTGCTGAAAACTGGAGATATGATTTCACAGTTTCCGCATGCGTTCACAATAGTGAGGAAGTCTACCTTTACTTAACAACCTTTAACTCATTTAAGCCCTTTGTGAATGGCCCATATTTCTCGAGTGCATCTTCAGTAGCATCGATCCAGCTGCAAGGAGACATCTTAATGCTTGTCGACATCGATGAAAACCCTTCGAAAATGTCCAGGGAAGGCGGCATTATTCTGTATTCATTGAACCACGACATCAACGACCAAGAGATATTCGACGAGATAGAATATATTGACACAACAGACTTGAGCGTGGCCCAAGGGTGGACTTATGGAGACAGTGCCTTCCTCGGAAATGCACATTTAATGTTCACAAATGTAACCGATTTGTACAGGATTGCAATTACAGAGCTGAGACACGGTGTGTTCTTCGTGGACTTTAGATGGAACAAACAAATGAAATCAGTAGAAATTGTGAACATCTAGTTCATGGATCTGAAGGAAGAGCTGATTAAAAATCATCTGCCAATGCCCAATGTGGCCTTCTTCGAAGCGGTATCTGTCGTCAACTAATACTACAACCCGATATTTAAAAACTGGTAAATCGACCTCATTGTGACCACTAGGAATTTCCATATGTTCCAAATCAACTGTTTCTTCGATAAGGCAGGCAAACTAGTCGACCATAGGTTCATCAGAACATTCTATCGTTACGGCTTCTACGAGACAACAAACTACATTAAATCGTTCGATGGCTATTTCACAGTTGTTCAAAAGGTTCCCCTAATCTACGAGCCCTACCCTTGGTACAGCAAGCAAGTCTTAACAGTCTACGATACCAAAGACAAATTCATCTTTCCAGAGCAGGAGAGATTCTATGCAGGCGACATTCCTGCAAGTTACATGCTAGGCGGCATGTCATTCCCTCAAGGACGTATCAGTTTCGATTTTAACTTCACATTCTAGAGGAATAGCAGTGATCCATTCAGAGATATTGGGCTCGTTGTTTTACATTCACGGCAGGCAAGACTTCGTGAAATTGCGATCCATGACAACATCTCCATCATTCTGGAGTAGGGAATCGGATCGACTCAAAATGCCATATTCAAAGCACAGAACGATTTCGATAAGTTCACCATCCCATTGAATATTATTATTCACGGAGGATTGCCTGCGTGGGCCATTGTCTTGATTGTCTTGGGTTCTGTCGCTGTTGCTGCTGGTTGCGGGTTTATTGCCTACATTAAGCTAGTCAAGAAGAAGTAATCCAACGAGCAAGATATTAAGAAGAGCTTGTTGGAGGAAAGTGCAGCTGACGAGGAAAGCGATGAAGATGGCTCATCTGAGAGTGATGATGACGACGACGATGACGAAGATGATGAAGATGATGAAGACGAAGACGAAAAGAAAGAGGAAGAAAAGAAGACCATTGTGGCAACGCCTACTGAACAAGTGCCTACATCTATCAACAGAGAAAGTACTACTTCTGAAGTTGAGGAAACAGCCTAAAAGGTCGAAGAGCCTCAGCCGGCTGAAGAACTGACAGAATAGAAGAAATAGACCGAAAAAGATGCTGGCGAAAACGCTGGCGAAGATGCTGGCGGAGACGCTGGTGAAGATGCTGGCGGAGACGCTGGTGAAGATGCTGGCGAAGGCGCTGAAAAAGAAGAAATCAAATAAGGTTCATAAAAGCCCGAAGGATAGGAAGGCGAACAAGAAGAATGAACATTATTCATGATGTATTAAACCAATCCCAATCAGTATAAGTATAATTATGGATAATATAAGGAGATAAGTGTTACGACACAAGTTCTATCCAACACTCAAATGACATATAACACGCATGCAAGAATAACAGGCCATAGAAAACGTGGAAAATCACCCAATCCGCTGCAGTTTCATGCTTTTAGTCCGCCCTAACTCATTAATGGACAGCTTCTTATTGATCATCTCGGCCGCAAGCACTCTGTTCATCGAATTTTGTATCTCCATTTATGATTTTCTTGTATTGTTTTCAGATTTCAGGCACTATTCGTAATTGCTCTGATAGTTGCGAAGCGTCCTATCGAATCCATTCTTCTGATCACTCGTCTTGACATTTCGTTTTTTTATCGCCTCGATTTATTCATATTGCTTCTTCATAAAGTTTCGGGATTTCGTTAAGGCAGACACTTCAGGCTTCAAATTCGATTTTACATGACTTTGGCTGTTGGAGTATTTGTTCAGTGTCAAACAATTGGTAATTGAGTTCTTCTGAACCGGCAAATTGAACGCCCCTCTCCTCAACAGCTACTTATTCAAAGCCAGATTATCGACGTATTTAGTGCATTAAGCATAGGGTTTCACAAATTTCTTCTTCTTTTTGAAGTATTATGCGAAGTTATTGTTACTTCTTTAAAACTGAGGATCATTGTTCTGTGGCACTCTGAATTCCTTCTAACACTGACCATGAGCAATCCTAAGTTACTTGAAAATGGTCTTACTTATTTTTATACACATATTTATGCAGGTTATCGTCTGCTTAAATAGATGATGCTAATTTGCCTTAAACGAGGAGGCTACCTATTTGCGAATATGTTCGATAACTCGAATGCGGGTGCGAGTGCAATATAGGGGCGACCGAATCAGTTAGTAGGATATTGCTATGGTTGCGGTATTTCTTCATATCTGAAGAAGCGTTCTGAAAGGATATGGTTGCGGCCTATTGATTTTGAGGAAGCATTGTAATATATTTTAAAGATAATATTATATTCATACTCAATCGATAACTTCCAAATTCCATAGCCCATTCCAATATTCGTATCAAATATCTCAAATTGACGAAATTTACATAGAGAGCATAGGGGTTGGGGTTGGGGTTGGGGTTGGGGTTGGGGTTGGGGTTGGGGTTGGGGTTGGGGTTGGGGTTGGGGTTGGAGTTGGGGTTGGGGTTGGGTTGGGGTTGGGA
>NW_028282296.1:0-28084 GCF_059751285.1 Brachycentrus maculatus | reverse complement strand
TCCCAACCCAACCCAACCAAAACCCAACCCCAACCCCAACCCCAACCCCAACCCCAACCCCAACCCCAACCCCAACTCTGAAAGATAATGCCCATTGTGATATATAGATCATATCTATCATAAAATAATTCAAAGCTTTATTTAACATGCATATATATTAAATTCTGACAAATTTTGGTGTAAGCATTGCATTCTGGCCAATAACTATTACTTATAAATTATTAACTATAAACTCAAGTATACAAAAATAGACAGACTAAAAAATACATAGAGCTCTACAAAGCAATATTCCTCGCGAGCCAACACTCATAACCACCAAACCTTCCCAATTATCACAAAAAACTAAAACCTGAGTAACATTCACAAACCGAATGCACGACCTTTCTATTTAATTAACATTGTAAAAGAATGGCAAATGTACGCTGCTCATTTTTTGACTTTCTAATTTATATATAAATCTTTAGACATAGACTGTTATGATTGGTCTGCTCTTACTGCTAGCTGTGCTCCCTGGTGCGCTATCTATTGATAACTGTGCTATACTTGCACAGGGTTCTGCTCTAATATGTGTTAAATGTCAAGATGGGTATGCTTTAGCTCCGACTAGATTGCAATGCATTAGACCACCAACTTTGATCCCACTTCCTAATATTCTGCCTGGAAATGGGAGCAATCAAACTTTGGAAACAAGTTCAACAAATATTGTGCATTTTGGGTCCTCTGGAAATAACCAATCCGCAACTGTGAAAAATGAATCCAATATTGGAGGTGGCACAGTTAATAGCTCGACGGCGACATCCAATGTGGTTGTGAACACTAGTTCAGGTGGAACTAATCCAGCAGTTGTTGTTTTTAATACCACTGCTCGTACGACTGCTAACACATCTCTTGAAAATCAAAATGTGACAACCAATACTGGAAATACTGTGAACACTGTGAAAACTGTTGTTAATACTATTACGAACACTGCGAATACTGCAAGTATTGTGAATACCGAAAATACTGTGAATACTGTGAACACTGTTGGTAATACTGTTGCGAATGCTGCGAATGCTGCGAATGCTGCGAATGCTGCGAATGCTGCGAATGCTGCGAATGCTGCGAATACTGTTGCGAACACTGCGAGTACTGCAAATATTGTGAATGCTGGAAATAATGCGAATACTGTGGTCATTTCAAACACTACTAACGCCACTGTGAACACTGTGAGCATTTCAAACGCTGCCAATAATGCCAATAATGCCAATACTGCCAATACTGCCAATAATGCCAATAATGCCAATAATGCCAATAATGCCAATAATGCCAATACTGTGAATACTGTGAATACTGCAAATACTACTAACGCCGCAGTGAACATTGTAAGCACTTCAAATAATTCAAACAATGCGAATACTGCAAACATTTCAAACACTGCGAACATTTCAAACACTGCTAACTCTGTTGTGAGCATTGTTAACACTTCAACTAATGCAAACACTGCAAGCCCCGCGAATACTGTGAAGACCGTGGAGAGTCTGAGCTCACTTTCAAACACAGCTGTTAATGTTATTGCCTCTCAATAGGGAGCAGTTGCGAATACAGCCATAAACACAGTCAATACAACAACCGGCCTGACAAATGTAAGTACAAGTGCAATCAACAACTCGATAAACAATAGAATATTATAAAAATCGGTGATAATAATATTCCCAAATTGCCTCCAGCATGCCTCCAATATTTGTGTTGCTTGTGAATTAGGCTATATTCTCCAATAAGGACTATGTATCGTCGGCCTTAGTGGGTGCTAAGCAATCAGACTTAAATTAGCCAACGAAACCAGCAGCCCAGAATGTGCAAAGTGTGATCCTTATTTCTAATTGGGGGCCAACCGCATTTGCAGGGATGTTAACTGCCTTCAATTCTCATAGTTCACAGGTTTGTGCTTCAGATGTGCGGATGGCTTCGCGTTCGATAGTAAGAAGAATGTGTGTTTCGATCAGAACTGCGCCACCCGAAGGAATGGGCTCTGCATAGAATGCAAGCCAGGCTACTACGCTCATCAGAATATTCGTGGCTGCTTAATAAAAAACGAACAAAACTGCCTGAAGTACCCTTCACCTTTCTGTGATATCTGCCCTGATAATTCATTCCTAACAATCGAGAAAGGATGCTCCTCAATCATAAACGGATGTCAGATTCATTCTGCAAACACAGGCGATTGCGGCACCTGTTTCGATGGCTTTGAACTGCTCAACAATGCATGTCTTAATAGATACTGTCGAAATCGAGAAGTGCCTTGCACAGCTTGTTTCGATGGGTATCAACTCAATAGAAATAGGGCTTGCGTTGATGTCAACTGCGTAAAATTCAACCAGCTAGTCTGCATACAATGTGCTGCAGGAACAACCAAAGATTTATCTGGGAGATGTGTGAGAAATCCGGAGAATTGCTAGGCAGTGAATATCGAGGCTACACTCTGTGTAAAATGTAGATAAGGATACACACTTGAAGCCAATAAATGTATTCTCAATCAGGCTGTCGCTACCAACTGCATAAAGCCTTTGGCAAACACTCCGAGAAAGTGTTAGATTTGTTTCAATGGATACTATTTGAACAATATCTCATAGTGTGAGGCTGTCCCCTATCTATGCGAGACCTTCGATAATGCTAGAAAAGCCTGTCTGCGGTGCAGATTAGGAACTATCCTCCTATCCAATGGCCAGTGCCAAGATACTAACTGCCGGGCTGTTTCATAATTGTAGTGCATAGAATGTGCTCAATCTTATGCATACTATAGTGTGACCAAACTATGTGTGTACCAAGATCCAAACTGCATTCAAAGATTCAATAACTTATAATGTAGAACTTGCAAGAGTGGTTACTTACTAAACTAGTCTGTAAACAAATGCCTCATAGTTATTTAAAATTGCCTAAAAGTCAATATCGTCACTAATAAATGCGATCAATGTGCTTCATCATATGAGTTAATAGATACAGGATGTCAGCTTACTGTAAATAGGACTGTGATAACTATCCCTAACTGTTTACTCTTAAATGCTCAAACCCCAACTAATTGCATCCAATGCAACCCCAACTACAGTCTAATTAATGGATTATGCTATGACTCCCTATTTTTCTTCGCATGCTTAGAGGTAGCTGCTGGCAATAAATGCTCAAGATGCTTACCAAGCTATCGAATAAATCAAGCCGGGCAATGCCAAAATATCTTATGTTCAGTCATGAACAGCAATGGAACATGCGCACAATGCATCAACAATTATGTCCTATTCGAGAATATATGCGTGTTTCAAGATTCAAACTGTCGAACTGTGGACAATTTCACATGTTCGTCATGTGTTGCTGGATACTTCTTGGAAACTGGGCAATGCTATAAGAATATTTCGAATTGTTAGAGTTTTACCAAAAATAAATGCAATAAATGTGTAAGTGGGTACACTCTTCAGTTCGAAGAATGTCTACTCGAGACAAATGGATGCAAGACTTATAATTTCCTCACAAAATTGTGTACAGAGTGTTAGGCTAACTTCGAAATTGTTGGCAATTTCTGCAAAGATAGAAATTGTTAGACTTTCATTAACGGGAACTGCACAAAATGCTTGCCTAGCTTTTATAGAACTGATAATAGGTGTGTTCGTAGATCCTATCTCTGCAAGAATGCTGATCCGGTCACCAATCGATGTCTTTAATGCAACGCTGGTGCTATGATTAATTAGAATAGCATCTGCTTTGACCCTCGATGCAGAATACCAAGTGAAAGAGGATGCGAACTCTGCCAGAAAGACTATCTTGTAAATTCTGCAACTGGCTTATGTTACTATTATGATCCAAATTGCAAGTAGTTTACTGAAAGCCTGGTTTGTAGTTCCTGCAAAGATAATTATGAATTAAGCTCCTCAAAGACATGTACCCCAATTCTATAAAACTGCCTGAGGACCAATGCTAATCGAATCTGCTAGCTTTGCATTTCTACTCATGAAATTAAAAATGGATTATGCGTTCCTCGACCATTAATTCCTCGCTGCATTCGAGCAAATGCAATTAACTCTCTCATCTGCGATTCTTGTGAATAGTTTTACACATTTAACAATGTTTCCTGTATTCTAAGTAACTGCAACTTCATTAATCCCTCTAATGACACTCAATGCAATCAATGTGTTCCTGGGTATTACGCACTGAATGGGAAATGTTACTTAGGGTTGGCAAACTGCACTCGCTATGATTCAGTCACAAGAAGATGCCTATAATGCAATAGTGGGCTATCTATCGATAGTATTAACGGTAATTGCCAGGATATAAATTGTATTGAGGTCAACCAAACTTCCCTGAGATGCAATAGATGCAAAGTAAACTATGTTGCTAGTAATCAAGGGTTATGCACTTACTTCGACCCATTCTGCGTCAGTATCCTCAAAGATTCTTGTTAGATCTGCCTTAGCGGATACTATAGATAGTCAAATGGACGATGCTATAAGGCACCTGCATTTTGCGCAGTTGCCTTCAACAATGGCCAATCGTGCAGAACGTGCATTACCAACTATCTGACTAACTCGCAAGGAAATTGTGTGTATGATAGCAGAAAGGTACTAAACTGCGCTAAATATGCAGCCAATAGTTAGAATCAATGCATCTAATGTGATAATAGGTACTACCTATCACAAAGCAACTCCTGTCTGCAAGTATCACCTCCATGCTATGATTATAATAAGCTTAATGGTTCTTGTCTCGTTTGTGTGAACACATTCAGGTTATAAGCAAATGGGACTTGTGTTCCGAAATCCACTGAAAGAGATCCGAATTGTCATTCTTACTATGAGGGAGCTTGCTTGTAGTGTTCAAATAGATATTATGTTGGAGTGTAAGGCAAGTGCATTCCTGTTAACCCCTTCTGTAATAACTATAATAATATGGGGGACTGCACATCTTGCTATCGGACCTATACACTTCGCGAGAAATCTTGTGTGCCAGTCGGAAGCACAGATCCGTCTTGCAAATAAGTCCTAAACGAGAATGCCTGCTTTAAATGCTACTCTGGCTATTATGCTCAAAACGGATTATGTGTCAAAGTCAACCCTCTTTGCAGAACATACGCCGAGGACACAGGATTCTGCCAAAGCTGTTACGAAGGGTACGAAGTACTAAATGGGAAATGCACAATTGCATTAAAAGATGTCAACTGCAAGAAGTATGTGAATGAGTTGTGTGTATAGTGTGTAGTGCGATACTTCGTATCACAAGGAAAATGTGTGTCGGTGAATCCCTTTTGCAAAGATTATAACTTAGTCAATGGCTTTTGCTAGTTATGTTATCCTGGATACTTGTTGAACACCCTTAATGGCTCATGCAACCAGTTTTAAGCGAACTCAAGCATTTCCAATTGCAAACAGTTAGACGGAATTTATTGTATATAATGCTATGACCGCTTCTTCACAAAATCTGGGATTTGCTTGAAAGTGGATGACCAATGCAAGACTTATGAACAGCAGTCGGGGAGATGTACTTCTTGTTTTGTAGGCTACTAATTGCAGGCTACTGGTACATGCCAAATACCATCTGCCCAACAAGTTGATTCTTTCTGTAAGACCTTCAGGACCTCGCCAACACGGGTGTGTGCTGAATGCTATCAAGGATATCGAGTGTCAGAAAATGGGCGATGTCAACTCCAAGATGCAAACTGTGCAGGTTACAATAATATTACAAACTTGTGTTCGAGCTGCTATGTAGGATACTATTTATCGGGGACCAATACATGTGTCATTGGCTTAGCGGCCAGTGGGGACAGCTACTGTTTGAGGAAACAGGGCCAGAATTGCATTCAGTGCTCACAAGGCTTTTATCTCGATGCCAGCAAGATATGTAGACAAGCTGACCCGACTTGCCAGACTTTCAATAGTTAGAATGGGTCGTGCCTGACTTGCTATGCAGGATATTTACTTCAAAGTGGGAAATGCTTATCTGCTGCCAGCACAGGAACCATAATTTCATATTGTGAGCAGTATGACTCCCAGAACAGACAATGCACAAAATGCCTGGATCGCTATTATCTCTCATCACCCACATAATGCTCTGCCGTGTCTATAACCTGCCTCGATCACGACCGAAATACTGGCAGCTGCTTCAGTTGCATATCATAATACTACAACCTGCAGAACGGAGCATGTATCCAATTGGCATTCATAGTACCTGGATGCTCAGTATATTCTGGGTCATACTGCAGCAAGTGTAACACTGGCTACTACTTTGCTTCTTACAACTGTTCTCCAATTTCCTCACAATGCCTAGAGTTCAATAATAGTACTAACACATGCAGCAGATGCCAAGGCGGGCTGAAACCAAATGGAGCGGATTGCGTATGATTTATTTGTCAACTTTATTATAAATCCGAGTTTGTTATAAGGTTGTAAGTTTGCTGTAAGTATTGCAGCATCATAGTCGAGTATAACATTTATATAAGTTATTAGAATTCGATGAGTTACCCTGCCCTTGAGGATATCTATGACCTCCCTACCGATGATCTCAAATAGCTTGAGTCACAACTCAAAAACGATTTGCCTAACAATTAAGAACTACTGAACACTGTTCAGCTCGAAATCGAATAGCGCAAGACTTTATAATTTTTTGCTCAGCTGTGTCAGACAGATAACCCCTATGCGAAGAAGATATCTGACTTTAATCTTTAATTCATTCGAATTGCCTCTGAGGCTATCAAGAAGAACTAAAATTATGAGAGCTAACCCAATGCCCATAGAGAAATCGACAGACCAATCCAAGAGGAACACACCTACCCACAACCAAAGTAATACCACCATAAATACGGCTCAAATCCTAACAATACAACGCAAAGTAGTAATGATAAATAGCTAGGGTTGAAAGATGTTGCATCATGTTCAAATAAATAAGAACCAACGGAAATAGTCAACTACTGTTACGATGCGAAGTAATAATAAACTGAAATTTCTCACAAATAAGCAGATAGTGATGCCATTAGTGTCCAAAGTGATGTGAAAAGTGAAGGTCTCTCAATCAGAACTGTCGAACAAAACAAAAATAAAAGCATTGAAAGTTAAAAGTCAGAATCGATGGCCAGGTCGACGATCAAGATGGGCATTGGATTCAACAAGAAGAAAAACAAAAAAGCCATCGAAATAATCAAGAATACATTAGCAAGGACAAAGGTGGACACATAAATAACTATCAAGAGAAGCTCAGCACAGTCCCCCAAAAAGAACCACTATGAAAAGAAGTACCATATTCCTGGCGAAAAGCATGAGAGCCACGAGCTGAAGAAAAAATCAGGTCCACTCATCCCATCTCAAAAATAAATAAAATAAACAAAAGTAGCAGCTCCATCACGGACCCAGAACAAGCAAGATGCGCAAAAAGCGAAATAAATTATGGCCAAAACCAAAAGCCAATCGGATAAGCCCAGTAGTCTCAAACTACCGAAACTGAACCCCTACAAGGATTTGGTTGAAATGGTCAGGCAAGAGGAAGAGTAGCGAAGAATCAAAACCTAAAAGTTAATCCAACAAAATGCAAATCAGCTCGACCGCAATAAATCAGAGACCTCGATACTTCCAATCATTAAAAGTGCTCGCAACAACAACAACAGACAAATAAGCGAGATTGAACAACAGATTGAGAACAATAAAGAGACCCAAGGATAAAAGATCGAATAATAGATCGATGGCTCAGTGGATGAGAGAGCAGATAAAAACAATAAAAACCAGACGAATAACGGTGACAAATAGAATTACGAAATAAAGGAATAAATTGCAGATTTGGAAGCATCGATCATACAAGAATAATAATGCGAGTAGAGCTTATCGCCGAATAAGATATTGAAGTTCCAAAAATAAAACTATAAAACAACCTAATAAGAACATGTATTAACACAATAAAAGCATGTATCAGCACAATCAGATAATAACCCAATTCTATCAAATTATGAACCATCTGGAACAAACGAGAAATAGATGGCCAATATCAAAATCCAATCCAATTATAATAAAAATACAGCGCAAAGGAAATGTACAACTGAATAAATTGATATAGCAAATGGCAAAGCCAGTACTATATAAAACCAATTTGGGGAACATACTGAAATTCATCAATAAAATATGTAAAAGTCAGACATTTCAAAATCTAATTAGAATAAATTAGGAATTACAAATGATAAGCACAAAGCAGAAATTTACTCAATCTAAAGATAATTCGAGCTGAACCTATTTAAACAGAAGCCAGTCCAGCAGCAATAATTACACCAATTCCATCCTCAACCTCAAACTCAAACTAAATCACAGTAATCGTAATAAATAGACTATGCTAAAAAACTCTATTAACAAATCGACATGCGTTAATAATACTACTATTTAAATGGAGAGGTGAAACAATAAAATGATTAATCTGAGCAATAGGAGCACTTTTTAAACTAAACTCCTAATACAAACCCCTTATAGCTATAATAATCCCCTTCAAAACGATAGTAGCAGCAAAAGAAATGCTACAGTGAAGAATATTGGGCTCACATCAGAGAGGAAGCTGAACTCAAAATAAAGAGATTTCGACAGTAAAAATAAATTACCAGACTTTCAGAGTTTGCGTATCTCGAGCAAAGATAACTGAAATAGAAAATGGAAAATCAAAAATACAAATAAATTTCAAACCAAGAGAAAGAGAGCCATGCGGCAAGTGGAGATAGTACAACACAACAAAAGTAATCACAAACAGTGATCTAAATATTCGATGAAGGTATCAAAAAGAAAAAGTAATAACTATAAAAGCTAAAGAAGAAAGTCATGACAAATCAAAATATATTAAACAAAAAAACAGCAAAAGCCGCCCTCGCAAAGCCTCTGCACCCTAAACCCTAATTCAACTACTTTGACATCTACCCGACATTCAACCATATATTCTCGGTAATGCACCTAAAACCCAGCCATCAAGCCTTGCAGTAGATTCCAAACCTCATGAGAGAAATCAAGACTTTATTTGTCAATCATAATCAGTACTTGGAACACAATAAGAATAATTTCCAGAACGCTGTTTTTATGCCGTTTGATCACCATGGCTCACTACAAACTAAGGATCCCAGAGAACTGCTGATGCATGCCGAGAACACTTATGTTGATTTAAAAGTCATGGTTGAAAGGTTTTAAATTTTTAATCAGAATTTGGAAGGGCACTTCGAAAGCGATACATCAAATCGTAGGTATTTTCGTGTTATCAAAACAAAGGAGTAAGTTTATGATATCATTACGACTACATTTTTGAGGAAGAATGACTGGAAATAACTGCCGCATGGCTCTGGCCTCAAGGCTTCATGGAATTTGTTCTGGTCGTGGAGCAAGCCAGATATCGATCTCACCAAATTGCTGGTCCTTCAAAAGATAAACCACTTCCCATTCAATAAAAATCTTTCCCGAAAGGATTTGCTGTATAAGAATTTATAGCATTTTCGGAAGGCCTACCGAGTCCCAATAAACTTCCTGCCATTAACATTCAACTTGCCCAAATAATTTAGTCAGCTGAGCATAAAGTTCCATGAGGAATAGCTGCTAAATAAGGAGACCAACTACTGGATTATGAAGCCAATCGGGAAATCCAGAGGCAGGGGCATTAAAGTGATAAACTCGCTGTCATAATTGAACTACATTGACAACATAGTCGTCCAAAAGTATCTAGGCAATCCTTTGCTCCTGGACGGATATAAATTCGATATGCGGATCTATGTTTTGGTCACATCCTTCCACCCCTTATAGGCATTTGTTTATCGGTAAGGTTTCGCGAGATTGAGCACATAGAAATACAGTATGGATGTCAACTCTATAAAGAATGCGTTCATTCATTTGACCAACTTTGCCATCAATAAAAATAATCTCGAGGCAAAGAGCAACTTCGTAGGGGGTTCGAAGCTTAGTTTAAAGACTCTGAAGGATAAACTCACAAGGATGGGATATTCGTATAACAGCATCTGGTCACAAGTCCATGATATTATCATAAAGTCACTGCTTGGCTGTTCGGTGTCAGTGCCGAGTTTCCCGACTGCATTCGAGTTGTTCGGGTACGATATCATGGTCGACAAATAGGGGAACTGTCATCTAATTGAAATAAATGCCTCGCCATCCCTCGAGAGGTCATTCATCATTGACGAAATTATCAAACAGAATTTAATTGACGATATTATCGATATTGTGGATCCGCCTGATTTTGACAAAAAGGAGCTAATCAATGTCCTTTCAGAGAGAATAGAAGCGCTGTCTGAGAATAAAAAGATATCGCAAGAGGACGATCTCATTGGCCTGGCAAGGATATTTAAGTATAAGCCGATTCGGAAGATTGGAGAAAAACCATAAAAAATGGGACTGTTCGAGTTCGTTGCGCCTTCTCAGGCCAGTAGGGAAATATAGAAATTAATAAAAAGCAAGTCTGGGGCAAACAACCCTCTCAACATTGACTGAAGCTGACTGAAGCTTCTTGTGACTAACTCGTGAACATTTGTGGATTTGTATGTTCTTTATATTCGTATGTCCACGCATTGCCAATATCTTATATATTTATTCGACCCCAATGTGAAAATTATATGTTTACAATTCAAATAAAGTTTGTGTATTATCTATGTTCGTTGTATAGATTCCTCTGCATTATATTTATATTATTGGCCATAAACTCTATGCTGACCCAAAAAGACAGCAACCAATAAACAATCACAGTCATTCCGGATTAACAATACTGCTGTTAACTGATTTTTGTTTCGTTCTTTCTCCGATTTAGTATTTGCTATGATCAAACTATTAGAGTTATCTCTCAGGGTTATGAAATGGCAGATGAGAGGCCGGCCCTTTATTTTCACTTTTTTTATTGATAAACTCTATGTCTAGAATCTAATTTCCCCAACAATAGTCAAGGAGCATCGGAGTAAACAGCTTGAAGTAAAGGACTATACCTATGAATATTAGAATGGCAAGTATAATATGGTTGACGATCATTGCCTCTTCAGTTATGGCTTCGATCAGTCGAGCAATGAGGATTGTAATGACACTCAGGAAGATGAGATTCATGAAAAGTTTGCACAAGAATTGAGTGAAGTTGTTGCATATTCGTTATTTTATTTATTGTTTGGGCATGCAAGCTTTCCTCTTTATGCCTTTGAAGAAAATCTAGCCTTTACAAATCTAACACGGGATTGACGATTTTCCTTGTTCCCTGGGAACGGCATGGAGAATATTCTGGCGTATTCCTCTTTCGAACCATTATTTCAAACATGATTCATGAATATATTTTGTAGTGCCTGAACAGTTGCATGGTGATATTTTGACACCTTCTTCTTCCCAACAGATTCTACATTTAGCCTCTGATTCCATAATTTGGTTTAAACTGTTGTTCATTTCTACTTTGAACGTATTATAATTATTATCATCGGGCATTTTATTCATGAACGTCATTTCATTAATTTAAGTTATTATATATAAGAATAATATAATTACTTAGATTGTTATGATGTCTGATGTCTGATATTCGGCAATTATGTCTCTCAAATTTATTTACGTGAATTAGGAATATGAAATATTCAGTGTTTTATAATATCATTGTTTCTAACAAAACTTCGTGGCATAGAAGAGGAAGATTTGGTCAATGCATTCGAATGGGGAAGCAAAGTTTGAAGCGTGTTGCTTCGATTTGTGGAATACGATAATGTTGATGCATTAGATCCCTCAAATTGTTTGAAAGAGCATTTTTTTTATAGTTATTGCTTTTATCTTATTTTTCTATTTAAGCAATCTATTGACTCTCCTCTCACATAGCCATAATTTCTCTACCATCTGTGAATGTCAGCATCTTGTATACGCTCGTATTATAATGCTTCTCGGTATTGTTAAGCTGGGCCTTGATGAGAGTTGCTCGGGTAATGTATGATTTGTCTATGTAGATTATTTGGTTACCTTTCGACAGGTATATACTCGCATTTTATATTATTATGCGAGACGGACTGTCTTTAGATTTAGGTTAATGGAACTATTTTTGGGACGTAGCTCTTAATGTGCTCAATAGCATAATAATCGGTGACGGTAACTTATTTTGGGACCATTTCGTATCGGATATAATCACGATGATCAGTCACAACTCTCTTCTTGGGAACAATCTTAAACTTCTATTAATCGACATAATCGACCACTTTCTTCTCAAAAGGAATATACTCGATTCGACTGTTCGATTTGATGGCCTATTTCTTGATAGTTTCTGTGACTTTGGAGAGATCTGCATTGTGAAAAACTGTACAAGGACTTTGAATTCTAACTTATTTATTGCTGAGCCCACCCTCACCTAACGCATGGTAGAGTTTGGTATTTATTCCTTGGTAGCGGTTGGGGTCAAAAATGGGGAAATCCATAACTTTATATTTATTATGTCAGTGCAATGCAGACAAAGTAGTTCTCGTAAAATATAATCATGAAAAATTAGGCATATGGCGTAAATAACCAATAAACAGATCACTCGTCACTTAGCTACAAATTTCTTCTTGATTAAGTCATAGATCTCTTCATATTTGCCAAGTTCATCCTTATGAAGCACAAAAGGGATTTCCATGTGCATAAATATTCTCCGATCGACTTGCTTTTGCAGCCTCAATAGCTACTCTTTTGTTAAATTAGGTCGTATAAGCACTTCGAAGGTTTACACTTAAGCTTAGCCTTACTCGAAGATGTAACGATAGTGTATTTACAAATACTAATTGTATGATTTGCCCGATTACTAAGGCATTATAAGTTCATTTTCTGTCATTTGTTCCTCATGTTCAGATACTAATTGCGAATTGCTTTGAGATTTTGTTCGAAAATCGATGAAATTGTTAGCTGCTTTATATGCATTATTGTTAGGAACATATTGTACGCTTGTTATCTAGATAAGTCCGTTGCTAAACTGTGACAACATCCCCAGGAGCTATTGTTTCATCTTATCCTATCGCCCACACATCGATATGATTATGGTTTTCACAGCCTTCTTCGCACTGCTTCTCCTTTCCTCCTATCTCAACATGCCAACCATGCCCTTTATGAGCAAATCCGTGTGTTAAACGGTTTCTCCAAACAGCAATTGATACTGAGTTGATTGATATGACAGTTTTCTTAAGATCTTCTTCCAGCCTCGATAAAGCTGTAGAAGTATGTATCTTTTAATGTCTTTGGCTGTTGATTTTTTCATTTTGTTGGAGTCCCATGTGAGAATCGATTTATCGAATAGCACTTTAGGGTCAGTGTTGTCAGTGGTCGCATTGAAGCCACCATAAAAATTGGGGTTAATCTGCAATTTTAGCACAAAATTGTGGCATTCTTCGACTGACAGCTTCAGCTGTAGTTACTCGCAGCGGTTCTTCTCATATAAAAATTATTACTCATCTTATTTATTTTTGATTTCACTCATCACTGCTTTTTCGGTGACCTTTTAGAATTAAATGAACTTATCAGTCAATTCTTCTTCGAGACTTTCGGATTTCATTTATAAAGTTTCGATTTGCTGATTTAGATCTCTTTAATGTGCTGCTTTATTAAATAATTAGCATTTGATTTCCATTTGTAGCCTCATATGCTTTTTGTTTAGTTCATAATTCCGGTGCTCTTTCTCATTCCTCTGTATTTTGAGGTAATCTGTGATTGCCGCGTAATTGTGATACATTTTATCTGCTTATTATTTTAATTTTTTCATAGCTGTTCGCTTGCTCTGCAACTGGGTGATGAATTTTGTATAGTAATTAAGCTGTTCATATTGTTTACTGCACTAATCGCGTAACTATTAAGTTTGCTCAATGAGCTACGTACTGACATTTATGATAGAGCTATTGGTGTTGCTTTTGTTTTGTATATCCTATTTGGAACACAGTTTTTGCCCGATGGAGGGATACGTGATTCTGATTTAAGTGAGCCTTTTTACGGCGGATTCTCGAATTTATGACCTTCTTTTGCCTTTATTGGAGACTTGTAATTCATTTTTACCTTTGCAGGGGGTTGAAATTATCTTCTTGGAGTTCGAGCGGTACTATAATTGGGGGGCTTCCATGTGGCTTAGGGAGATTGGCACAGATTAGCAAATTATAAAATAGTCGAATAATTTGAATATCGTATAATAGTCTGAATATTGTGCTGCCAAAAATTAAAATAGAAGTAACAGTTAATAATAATAAAATAAACTTATTTATTTATTAGTGATAAAAAGATGCTATAAGTTAATACCCCCTTAAATCATATGAATAAATCTAATTGCATTCATATTGTTTTTTTATTTGGCAGTTTCCCTCTTCGTTTAGCCCAAAAAGGCTTAAAAATTCTGAAAATGAGCAATTGAATTATAGTAACTGTTTGGTTATAGCAATTGTTTGTATGGATTAGATGACATAAACATTAAACTGGTTTACTGAATTTTATTAGCAATTTTAGATTATGATAAAATATGGCAATTTTGTATTGTTTAAAGCAAAACCATCATTGTTGAGCATCACTCATGAACAGACACATCGAAAGTGTATGATGCCTATTTTATTATTCTAGTTACAGACTCATTAATAATTTAAACCCGCTGATTAAAACCGGATGCCAGTACCTCATCGTCAAAACTGGTGCATATTCATACCTACGCTCATGAAAATAATGTTATTGCCTCTATTTGGATGTTCTGATTCTAATACTTCCATCAAGTTAACATACGGCCCAGTTAACCTCATGATTGCAGCAAACCCAACGAAGTTAATCCTTGAAATACCATGCAAATCAAAAAAAGGGGGCTGCTCATTTGTCTATATGAATCTACCGAAAGCTTGGCAGGTAGCCCAGAACACCAGTTTGATCCTACCTAAAACGATATTGAATTAATAGGAGGCACTCGAGATGCAAGCACGAGTATCTGAGCCATAAGGGAATTTCATAAAGGCCAACATAACCATTGAGGTCAAAAATAGAACTATTTCAGTATTCGATACTGATTAATTTAACAGCGCAGCCAAGAATAAAACGGTAGCCCCGAACTCCTCGAAGAATAGCACAACGAATAAAAAATTATTGGCCCTGCTCGAGTCATCGGATATCTATCCAAGCCTAGAGTCAGTAAAGAAGACCTTAGAAGGAGGAGACAATCTCAAAATAACATTGCTACTTTGGGATATTTTGTCCACTGAAGTTCCCCCAGCGCAGGTCTGCTCGCTCCAGCAGCTCTATCTGTAAGAAGTCATATTCCTAATTGAAAAGCAAATAGTGACTAACTCCGAGTCAATTTACTTCACACAAGAGGAACTCGATAAGATTAGTATGGCCAAATAAAAATTGCAATAGGAAAAAGCAGCGTTATCAGCACAGCTGAAAAAATAATAGGGCAAAATAAATAAATAACAACTAACGCAAATTAAAGCAAGCAGGAACTAAAAGTTTTACTTGAGTTTGTACAGCGCAAGTTTGGCTACAAAATTTATGTAAAAATTAAAAGAATCATACGCTTTAACAAAGTAGGAGCCCTGTTCCAAAACGAGAGAGGACCTCGCTAGCCTCAAGCAGTCTATTTCCTCTTAGGAGCAAGATCTCTCATAGATAAATGCACAAATTAACGCTCTTCTCCAACAGAAAAGCAATTTATAGTTTTCAATCTTTTAAAATTAAAAGCAGCGTGAAATCGAGTTGATTGGCCGAGATTATGCATTCCGTTCAATGCTTAAATCAGAAACATATGGCAAGTATCTGAACTAAACTGGCAATATGAAAAAGTATAAGGTTGCATCTGATGAGTTGGGTTACATGATTAGCCTTATTGGGAGTGAGAATGAGAACTTGGGAACAGCGAAGAAGGCAATTGATAAATAAATATAGAGCCTATCCTCCGAGATTTCCTGTCATGAGAACAGCGCAGCCATAAAGAGCAGCCAATAACTAAAAGTAATAAACATGATATTTTCGAATAGCGCCAAGAGCTACACAAAGCAAATTGAGTAGATTCGATGCTGATAAATTATTTAATGATTTAGCCATGTTATTTAATTGTCTCACATTTCCCTAATACCGAAGCATATCATGTCAATACTATCATGGCGAATCATGAAACGCTATGATACTGCGATAAATGCTTTGAGAAATAAAGCATTAATTTATTGTAGATTATCTATTTAAAGATTTAGATTATCTCTATACTTTCTCCATTTGTATAAACATACATATAAGCATACATATATATATACATCCAATATTCAGCATGAGTGTATCTTCTATGACCGTTGGCGGCAAGATCAAGTTCAAGATCGTCTTCTTGGGTGACCAAAATACAGGCAAATCCTCCACAATCGAAAGATTCATCAATGACAAATTCGACGAGAAGTATAGTGTAATCATTTGTGAATATCATAGGCGACCATTGGCATTGACTTCTTGATAAGAAATCTCAGCCATGAGAATAAGACGTATCGATTGCAGCTCTGGGACACAGCTGGTCAGTAACGATTTCGAGCTCTAATCCCCAGCTATCTGAGGGATTCACACTGTGGGATAATAATGTACGATACTTCCGATAGCAAGACATTGGAGCACGCAGACTAATGGCTCACATTCTACAAATAGTATAAGTAACCGCAATCTGTCGCAGTTTTAGTAGGCAATAAAATAGATTTAGGGGAAGGCCCAGCCACATGCAATCCAAAATAAATACTGAGTAAAGCATAAAAATTAGGAATACCTCATTACTCTGTGTCTGCGAAAACAGGGGAAGGCGTTACAGAGTTGTTCAAGGGCGTGATTGATCGTATAAACGAAAGCATGAAGAAAAATAGTGTAATTACACTGATTCCCGAGAGAAAATAGTAATAGGAACAAATGGGGTCAACTTCTACGGTTTTAAACAAAGATGCAGTCTCTTTGCATCAGCCTGTTCAGAATGAATAAGAGAATAAATCATGTTGTTGAATGTACGTACGATGTTTGTTTGTATATCCTGAACATCTGCAATATATATGCCTCTATCTATGTCTGCACTATGTATGCATCTGCACTATGTATGCATCTGCACTATGTATGCATCTGCACTATGTATGCATCTGCACTATGTATGCATCTATTTATGCATCTATGTATACATATATATCTGAATATTCATTATTTGTATATCTGGTATCGATCGAAGCAGTCTCAATTTAATAATATTTGCAACACGTTATCAGAATCCAACACATAATGTAGTAGATCCTCTCTGAACAATTTTAAAGCGAGCATCCCCAACTCGAAACAATTGATCCCGAACAGTAATAGTAAACGAACATCACTAAATTCATCTATCGCGTAACTCCAGATAACACTGCCCTCATGAATAAAGTAGCAATTCAGAATGCAGTGCACTACACACCCTTCGATGAAAACACACTTGTTCAGCGCATTCGCAACTAATAAGGTCTAATTTGTGTGAATTGTTCGGCCTGCATAAACAAATATAGTGAAATAACTCTCCCTGATAAAAGCTGGGTCTGTGTGATCTGTGCAACAGTCAACCAGCTAAAGACATAGTTACCTGACACTTGTCGTTAGATGGGTACTTACTAGATCGATTTGCTGACATCGAAATGGTAAAATGCAAACCATACTGTGAAGAACTAAAAAATATATTTGTTCATGATTGATCTCTGTGTGAATTAACTGGAAATGTAGGCTATTAAATCCTCAATTGTTTAATTCATCGAGAGTCAGATTGTTGGCCTCGAGGATAACTCAAATCCAAATGAGGGGAGTGTCAGAGTTGGATTAGTTACTTTTTCAAAGTTTGTCTATTTTTACGAACTGAATTCTGAAATTAATACAGTTGTCAGCATCAATGCAAAAAAATAATATCTGCATGCGGAATTCGCAGAGATTTTAGGGCTGTCTCTTAATTAAAATCATAAAAACAACGCTTATAACGATCTGTGCAAACGATATTTGATGAGATTAAGAAGCGGCAATGCGAAGCAAAATCTATTGAGTAGGATTAATAAGATTAAAGCGGAAGGGGAGACTTGCAATGCCACAAAAGGGATGAGAAGCAGATCCTCCCGGGCTTTAGGACAGGCATTAAATGTCTGCATATCTGTTGCAGAGGTCATTAGCTACCCGACTCGCATCATCTCCCTGCTGGGAGGACCATGCACTCATGGAGTCGGCAAGATCATTGGGACAAATTACAGCGAACATTCTCGATCCATAAACTAAGCCGACCTTGCTGCTGATTAGCTTCCTTACTTCGATACCGCCCGCAAGTTCTACATGAAAATGAAGGATAAGATCTTAGGGAGAGGAACCATCGTGGACCTGTTTATTTTCTCTTTGGAGGAAGTGGGGGTCGCGGAGATGTATGACTTAATTAGAGCATCGGGGGCTTTTTAGTGCAAGGGGAGCAGTTCTCAGGAGAAGGCCAGATCTTTCAGAACACTTTTCGCAAGGTATACCAATAATTTATGATAGGCCTATATTAATCTGTAAAACGAACCCGGGGATCATACAAGTCTATGTGATCTCAGTGGCACATCTGCCATTGCCAGAGTATTTTGCTCCCGAGATATTGCTATCAATGGAGCCCTCGGCCAGTGTCATCCCCTGAAGAATTTCGGTTCTACCTCCAAAGATAAAGATTCTCACGATTTCTTCTCCTAAAAGACTTGCGGGTTCGGCAAAACAAACTCGTGGTATTTAGGCAGCATTGACATGTATCGACACAGTCACTATTGCATACTAACTCGTCCACCCTCAAGCTCTTGACAAAGTAAACAAATTGTTATTGATTATAGTTCTACTACATGCAGTTTAAAATTTTCTACACAGATCCCTATGGCCGCAAGATACTGCGGGTCACCACGACTCGCCGAGTGTGGAGCAACAACCTCGAGGCGATTTCCTTAGGTTTCAGTCAATAGGCTGCAATAATTTTCCTGAGTAGACTCTACGTCTACAGATAAATGTACGATATTAAAAAGAACCATAAGCTCTGGCTTGATAAGGTGCTGGTAGCATGGGCACAAACATTTGCAAAATTCACATTGGGCGACATTAAGTCATTTCGTCTCCCGAAGAACATGAAATACCTGCCACAGTTTATCTACCACTTTCGGAGGAACCCAATTTTCAGGAGGGCAGGCATATCTCTCGATGAACTGTACTATCACATGCATTGCCTCAACCGATACACAGTGAGCAAGTGTCTCACGATTATCCAGCCTGCATTGCTCTCGTACTCTGTTGACAATTTGGAGCCCGTGCCCGTGCAACTAGATCAGAAAGAAATGAAATAGGCTGTGATTCTGCTTTTAGATACGTTCTATAATATAGTTGTATGGTCAGGTGAAAATGTGAAGTACTGGCAGCAGGAAGAATATCACAAAAAGTAGGAATATGAGCATATTAACAGTTTGATTTAGGCCCCGAAAGAAGACATTTAGTATCTATTAAACAGTCGGTTCCCTTATCCGGGCTACTATCAGACTTACCCTGGCCACTCCAAATAACGTTTCCTCAAATCTAAGGTCAACCCGATAAAGCATGAACAAGAACACGAGAATATGCAAACCGACGATGCGAGCTTATAAGCATTTACAAAGGTCCTGATCGAAATCGTGGTTAAATACAAAGGAAAATGAAGACATTGATTGCTCAAGCATAATTTATATTATTATTTGATGATTATTTGTTATCAATAAATCGGTTCATCGATAAATTCACTAATCACATGGGTTTCGGGTCACATCTTCCCAGCTGTAATGCAAATCCATCATAGCAGGATAGGCAGTCCCCATTTGATCGGCTGTAAGTTCTGCAGAATGGGCTCACTTGCTGGCATAGACCTGTTGTGGAGTTCTTGAAGAAGAAGAATGAGCATTCGATGCAGAATCCGGTTGCTGGGTCGTACACTTGGCAGTTATCTTGGTAGTTCACTCCGTTGAAAGATGAGTTCGATCCAGATGATGAGGATGATGAGGAAGAGGATGATGATGAGGACGAAGATGATGATGATGATTGCCCCCCGATTGTTTGATTTCGTAAAATGTTAATTCCTGAACCATTGGTGAAAATGGTGGATGTGCTATCGCTGCCAAACGAGATGTCGTCAATGCTTAGAGTCCTTGTATCGATGATGTTGGCTCCGCTATTAATAGGGAACGTACCTGAAGATATTGTTACTGTTGATGTGCCAGTGTTAACAGTGTTTGTCCCTGTATTACCAGTTGATGAGGTGCCTGTGTTGAAGGTACCTGAATTGAAGTTGCCTGTGTTCACAGTCGTTGTGCCTGTGTTCACAGTCGTTGTGCCTGTGTTCACAGTCGTTGTGCCTGTGTTGACAGTCGATGTGCCTGTGTTGATAGTCGATGCACCACCTGTGTTCACAGTCGTTGTGCCTGTATTGAACCTATTTCCTGCAGTATTTGTAACTATAGTGGTGGTGATGGTCCCTGTGCTATGAGTTGTCAATAAGGCCCTCGCCTGTAGAGTTGAGTTGGTCTAATAAAAGTAAGAGATAGGTATTCCTGTAAAGCTTTCCAATGAACAGGTGTATCCATTGCCATTACCATAGAACAGCACTGATTGAGTGTCGGACAGGGATGCGCAATCACGAGCACAACGATTCTCAACCAATAAATAATTGGGTAAGCATTCCAAGCATATATTTTTCCAATACTTAATGCATCCCCCTGAATTCATATAGCATGTCCCCGCCTGCAAGTTATAGCCCTGCCGGCATAAGGTGCACGAGAGGCCGGCAACATCGTAATCAATGCAGAAGGGGACAACTTGAGTGAGTGAGATCACCACCAATGACCGAATGTTCACTCTGAGGTTGTTTGGATGGATGTCAGCAATCAGCAGGAATATTCCTCCCCCGCTGCCTTCATAAAGGATCTTGTAACTGTATGTGCCGTTATTTGAAGTATAGTAGTGAACCGAATAGATAGGATCGCCACTTTTGCTAATGAAGTGTCCATACTGCCCAGTTTGCACTTCCTGATTCACCGCGTTGAAGGTCGGCCATGGCTTCACTTCCTCGTAGGATATAGGTAAGAAACTTGATTATCCAAATGGGTCTCCTGGGTTACCATACTTATATATGCTTCTTTTCAGTTAGAGCGCTAATGGACCTTGGCCGCTCAAGAGCCTGCATGTTGTGCCGATGAGAGTCGATATGCTCAAGTCACACTGAGTGCACTGGTCCCCATTTCGGTACTGTTGGCAGCCGATGATATTCTGATAGCATTGGCCTTGGTGCATGTGCGTCTAGGCGGAACATCGGAAGCAGATGCCTGCCGAATATTAAATGCAGCCTTCTGGGATGATTTGCTGGCTGGAGAGAACAGCCAGAGTGGCGAGAACGCATAGGAGCACGAGGCCTGTCGTTTTCTAATAATTTTGGAACATAATATTTATCGTCGTGATGTCCAGCTGTGGAAATATCAGTGAACTAATTTCAATACCAGTATCAACAAAATATCAATGTTATCATTTAATATTTATTATTTAATATGGCCAAGTAGTCTGCAGGAGCATGTCAAAGTGAGGCCCTTATTGTATATAATATCTAAAGTATAATGCACTCGATATCACATAAGAATGGACTATTATTATATGGCACTCAAGGCTGTGTGAGGCTGTGCCTGCAGATCGGGCAAGTTTTCGATATTTGGATCCATCCGTTTAAACAGAGTTGGTGGTACATGTGTTTTTGAGAGCAGTTGAGCATATATATTTTTTAGCCTACTTTAAAGTCCTGAAGGCATATTGTGCATGACTCAGCACCTTCCATCATTAGCTTCGAGGTCACTTCGATAGGCTTCGGCAAGCTTAGCACATTAGACTAATTATGCGCCCCTTTTTTACGACAACAGCAAAATACGCAGCATCCAACGCACACCAGAGGAGCGAGAAGGATCAAAAAGAATACGAGAACAATCAGTTTAATATGACGAGCCTAAATCATCAGAAAGATCATCACCACACCAATTTACATTGTGCTTGGGAAGCTTGTGATTAATGCCCCAATGCCCTCAACGATTGTGATCAAACCGATGATCTTCCCAACTAAATCTAAGAAACCCAATAATGGCCGGTATTTTATTGTGGAATCCATGATCATCTTTGACGTCAGGTCTTCGTACTTACTCTGCAGCTGAAATGTCAGCCCACCACTGTTGATTTATGTGAGATGGATTTGATTATACATAGTTTCGCTAACACATTTTTATAAGCTTCCAATCTCATCGATATTCACATAATTCTACGGAATTCCATGTTAATTAGTGGCAGCTAAATTTAAAAGGAATACATTGTTCTCTACATTATCCGAGTACCCCTTCTTGATTATCATCCAATTCAGTAGCAAGTTAGCCATCGATAGACCGATTGCAATTCCCATGAACCTGATCAATGAATTGTTGGTTGTTTCCAGAATCAGGATGTCGACGGGTAAAAATATGGAGAACATCAGAACCTTTACTAAGTGCTCTATGCCTCGGGTGATGTAGAATCTTCTTGCCTTCTTCTGGGATCTGTAGAAAAGTGCATCCATTTTAAGGATTGTGCTTTTCTTCTTTTCGCAATCTGGCATCATTTCTGTCATTTATATCACTGATGGCTATATTATTATAAGCTATGGCAATATGGGGTCGGAGTGGTTTGAGATGTGTTAAGAGTGGTTTAAGATGCTAGCAGGCTCATCCACAATTACATCTCGATGAACATGTTTTAATTTACATAATCTGCATGAATAGTTCTAACAATAGAGATTATATGGATCAATAGATTCACTTTTCGTTGCCCTCTTGCAGCTTTTTAATCAGCAGGCGATGGCAGTTCGATCTTGTCCCATTTTCTGTCACCAGCACCATCAAGTCCTATTTAGTTTGTTTCGTCAAAAACAGTCCTGTTATTTCTGGGCCACACTGCGAAAGTTTGATATGCTGCAGAAGTTCACCCTCGCTACTCAGGATCCCAATGTTCCCTATCTATGATAGACTGTTAAACTCGAACAATGCAACCAGGATATGGTTTGTATTTGTGACACTTAGTGCAGTTGGGCCGAATCTGCCGTGAAATTGGTGAAATACACTGAAAATATAATGCGATTTACCTCGGGTAATAAATCCCTTAGGTTGATTCATAGAATCTGAGGATTCTATTCTTTCCTGTTTCAGCCACGTATAGCACTTTTTCATCATGGCTGAAGCTCAACCCTGACGGTCCAGATAAGCATCTCAATGCTATTGGCCTGATACTCTGCTGCTGCATGTCAATAATAAAGACACTTCCTTTTGCATTGGGCATATGAGTCTCCCCGAATGCTCCGGAGTCAGTGAAAAACACATTGCCTGTATTGCTTGATATGATGATTGAATTTGGCCCTTCCAATGGAACTCCTTCGTATTAATTAACCAGCTCAGCCTCTGAGAAATCGTTGGAGTTGACTGCAATGATGGACTGCCTCAACACATCCGCAACATAGTACGTACTCTTGGGAGCATCGAATGCAATAGACCGTATTTGTCCGTTGATTTTCGTCAAGAGTTTCAGCTGCCCTTACGAATATTTGATTATTTCGCCATTGTAACTGCAGATCAGAAGGGTGTCATCAATCTCCAACGGGGAGTAGAGGGGGGAGTTTATTTCCAATATTTTTTATGAATTAGTCAATGAGAACATTAGTAAGTTATATTTATGAAGGTCACGGCTTTTATTTGCTGCAGTATTATATTCATAGCATTCACCTGAAGTGGATTTATTGCCATTTATTTATGAGTTAATTATGGTAGATTCCTATGTAAGTCACTTCTTATGTGATGCCGTTCTTCCTATTGTGCAGCTCTTCCGATGTGAAATATCGATTAACAATTTATATGTATTGATTCATACACATACGTTATAAACATCACTTTTTTTGCAGAGATCTTGGAATTTATGTTATTTGATTCTGCAAAAGACACTTGCTTTGATGTTCAACTTTGTAATATCCTACAATTTTAGCTGTTGAACAGTTGAACAGTATTTTAAATATTCGTGCTTTTTAATTTTTTCGCATTTACGGTCAAAATTAATACGCTTATTTACTTTCCCGAAGCTTTGTTGCAAATTACAGCAATTATTTGTTGTCAAATTAATTTAAATACGCAATATTATTGTACATATTTCTTTCATATCACTTTTTGAAGTCGATCTTCGTTTCAATTAAGATTTTTAGCTCATTAAGCCAAATGATCAAAACTAAAATTAAACCCTTCAGTTCAGTTCTTCAAAATTTTACTTGGCACTCGATACTCATTCCAAAGAATTGGCGTAAATTGTATAAAAATATTTGTGTTCATAATGATCAGATTTGGTCGCTGCCGAACTATATAATCTATGAATATTCGTCGTTCGCCAATAGAAATCGAATTTATAATATTATTGTATCGAATGATGGAGACCAGGAATGCATTCACAGAATTCGTCACACAGGTTAGTTCAGATGAAGGGAACCGGCAAATCTTATCGAAATGTGAATCTCAGTACAATCTCAAAAAATATAAAATTACTGAAATTTGTGCTGAAAATGCTGGATCTATATACCAGCACATCGTCGAAAAGTATCGATTTCATTGATTTAGGTTCTACAAGAACCATGAGCCAGGGGATTCCTCGACTTGGGTCGAAAACTAACTTAGGCTTTTCATTTGGACTGTCCTCTACTACATGCACGCCAACGCCAAAGCGATCAACGAAATGGTAAGCGCCTTCTTATTTTAGAAATAATCGGACTGGATGTTCTTCAGCACCATTTTTACCATCAAGGAGACTAATCTCTTCGAGTATCAAGCCAGAGCCCTTCTAGACCTCGAGGCCAGAACAGCAAAATGGACGGAGCAAGAAGACTACGCCCTTTATGAAATCATCGTCAAGGATCGGAATGCTAAATGGAATGAAGTTGCCAAAAACCTCTTCTTGAACTCCTAAAAAAAGCATCTGAGGCCTTCGAAGCAATGTAGAGAGCGATGGCTCAATCATTTGGACCCGAATAAATCAAAATCCTGTTGGTCCATTTGGGAACTTCTTACGTTACTCGAACACGTATAAGAAAAGGGAAAGAAGTGGGCTCTGCTGGTCCGGAAACTCAATGACAGGAGAAGCTAACACTGCATTAAGAATAAATACAACTCGATCATCAAAAAAAAAGGAAGACTCTCTCCAGGCCTTAGCTAGGCTCAACTCAGAAAAGAAGCCATTCTTAAACTGAGCAGTATCTTTGATTCTCAAAGCCTAGATCAGAACGATGAATTTATCTTTGGCCTAAACGCTAAAAATCTAAGCAGCTACATTTTTGAGATGAACCCCTTCTTTGAAAATATTGCGAACTCTGCCATGAAAAAGGACAGCCTCAGAAAGAAATTCGACGAGTTTCGTAAAAAAATATAAAGATTTTCAACCGACAACATGAACAAAATAGTACCGAAGCAAGAATCAATTACGGAGAGCTCATCATATGAGGCCATAAAGTGCAGATCAAGCCTACTTTCAAAATTCAACCCTGCCTCGACCTCATTGGCCTCCAACAATAAATAAATTTCCGAAATCAAAGAGCCCATAAATGACGTGATCTGGAATGCCCATCAGAAAGAGATATAAAACATTTTCTATGAAGACTCCTATATCGAATAGTCCCTGGCCTATGGAATGAACAACAACCAAATACTACTAGCCGAGTAAATTAATAATTTCATTCATGAAAGCTCGCTTGATATTTGACTATTAATTTATTATTTGATTATATCCGGCATTCGATTATTACGCAAAAGAGAAGAATTTCTTCCCAGTATGGATATAGTCTGCCATAATCTAAGCTATAGAGAATAAAATTCACAGTAATAACAATAGTAACAGTTGTAATATTAATAATAAATTGTAGATAAATATGGTATGTTAATAAATATTTGTCGCATCTCAATGTTGACTGTGATAATTGTTCCTATAACTATTTAAATAATGTTGATATTTGTTCATTTTCCTTGCATTAGAAGTTCATACTCTGTCGGGCTCTTTGCTGTTTTGACGATATTATTTATTTCGAATGCTATTTATTGTTAGTGATGTCTGCTTGTTCTTGGTGGAAGATATGGGCTATTTATTTTATGCAATCAACTACTGAATGTATCTGCAATTCCTTGTATATGTCGTAGACTGAACAGATTAGCACTATTGTCATTGTTCTGATATGATATGCTATGACCATGATGATTAACACTATTACGATTATGCTACTCATATCATAACTGGCACAGGACAGTACTATATATTGTGGGACCATATGACCTTGTTACTTCAACTTCGGAATTAACAGGAGATAAAGCCAATGAATATAGTAAACCGTGGCATTAAACAGTTAAGATCAGCGCATATTCGTTGCAATAATTTGAATTAAATATATAATTGTGCATAGTATATCGATGATGCGCTTAAAACTTGATTCCAATATAAGAATTACGTCATTTTAATCATGGACTAGTAAGGATAAGTTCGCACCAGATGTACTAAATGTATAACGACTCAGAATCTGCCACATCCGAATGTTGGTCCTCATAAAACCAAACCTACTACTACTCCAAATTCGAACTATTCGAAGACACAGATTAAATTAACCAATTCTATCTCTATAGCCTTTTCCTTTAAAAAGTGTCCACGTAGCTAGGATACGCTTGGAAGCAATAAGCCAACTTGCTTTATCCGACACACTTCAATAGTCGCGAAATATTTATGAATCTTCTCTCCATCTGGCTCTATATCCATCCTGTTGTTAATCGTGTCAAGATGACCAAACAAATTCACCCCATTCCTTCTGTGTTTAATCAGAGCTATACTGACGAATTTGTCAACAGATTACGAAACATTTACATGGAAAAGAAAAATTAATACGATACCGATCAGTTCGTAGTAAACTCTTCTTCAGTGAAAGCCATTTGTATGGGGTTTTTCATAACTGCCAACTAAATATGGGAGGAAATGTTCCAAAAAGAACAGAAGGAGCCACAACAGTCGTCTTGGGTCTTTAACAATGTCTCCAAGACCATCACTCAGGGGTTCCAGCCCCTCATGGTCGTTACATAGAAAATTAGCAGTCTTTTCGGCAGAAAACGGGTCAAAAAAGATCAGAATCTGCGGGTCGAAAGCACCAACGACGAAATGTTTGGGGATTGCTACATGGAATTCAGAAAGACTATCGACCTCGAAAAAATAAATATAAAGGAAATTGAGCGATTTTTGTCTGGACGAAGAGGATATAAAACAAAATTAGCAGCCCGAACAAAAACTAGTCACTAAAAACTAGTTTCATGAAGACGAAGCACCCCTCTAGAAGAATATGCTCGGAGGGCTATATGATTACGTCACGAAATTTATCCAAAAAAAATCTACCTGGCAGGTCGCGAGCAGCTTTGTCACAAACATTCTCGATTTGAAATCCCTGCAGAGCCTTGAAAGCGGCACTCAAGTCAAAGTGCTCAGGCCCGCTGAAGACTTCTACGAAAAATTACTGATTAGCTGGGTAATGTTGACCCAGTCTCACGAGAAAAAAGATATAAACTTCTAAAAGTATCTTGATCATGTCAAAATCGCCTTCAGCAGGGCATGGAAGTCAAAATACATAGTCCCAACCAGGTACTTTTACGAAAGATTGGCAAAGCACTGGTCAGAAATCGAAGCATCCTTGAAAAATGTTGAAATTAGTAAAAAGGAGATTATGCCAATCCTAATCGAGAAAATTCGGGAGAGCATGAAGGCAGATTGGAAAGAAAGATAAAAATGTAAAAAAAGGAAAGGAATATCGAAGCTGCAGACAAAAAGCTGCAAGCCTCATGATTTTTTAATGTTTGCCCACGCAATTCACTTATTTATTTGTGTACTCTTTTGTTATTATGAGCCATGCATATCCAATGATCATTTATATGGTGATGGCTATTCAATTTGTATATATGTATATTTGTGCGACCTCATTCAGTAACTTTATGTGATTTGGAAGTTCCTCGGGGTTGGGGTTGGGGTTGGGGTTGGGGTTGGGGTTGGGGTTGGGGTTGGGGTTGGGGTTGGGA